>NC_143564.1:109744464-110046071 GCF_054136105.1 Typopeltis vanoorti
TTTTTTTTTATTTTTCCTTCATTCCGTCACCTCCGAGCTGCAAGTTTTTCCTCCGTAAACGTCGAGTTTAATTTTTTAACGTGCCGTGATTGATTTTTTCGTAATTTTTTGCCTCATTCTGCGGCAAACCTCTGTCTACAAGCTGAAAGTCCTTAATTAATACTTAGCTTGCATAATGGCAGCTTGTCGGATATGGCAAGGGAATGACGTCAACTTCATTTGATTGTAATCCAAATAAAGGAAAGAACCTTTCAGAAGGAGCGAAGAACCATTTAAACGATCTCAATGTGAAATTTGTTCAAATTATGAGAATATTTAGCTACACACGGCATCGCAATGAAATTAACGAGCAGAAGAAATGCAGTGAAATTGAATAAAAGACGGCCGATTTGCTATATTTTCGTAAAATTAAAACTTTTTTCGCTAATTTGTTACTCATCAAAGACCATAAATATGCTTTTGTAATGCAGTACGTGATGCAGTATCAATTGAATGTTTTCCATTTATTTTGGGATTCTATTTCTTTGTTCGAAAATATCACATTTCGCATCGTTCTTCTAATTAATTAGAATAATTAAACAGGACTTCAATATTATTCTTCGTACTTGTGAGATTATTTTCTTTATTAGTGCTGTTTATTGGAGACTTTTCCCTCTTACTCTACGACCGTATTCTTTATTTTTTTCACTTATATTATTTTGATAATCTGAAATTACCTGTTTAAATTATTATAATTAAATTTCCGTTATAAATTGATGCCTTTTAATATTTTTTATTCATGATTAGTCCCCGAGGTTAGCCGAGTGGCTTTGCGCTTCGCAACCATATGCCTGGGGAAGGAGTGTCCTAGGTTCGATTCCCGTCGACGACGTGAGGAACTTGAGGATCGGCCATAGCCAAGTTAGCCGGTCTCTTGGGCGTGAATAGCAGCGATTTTCCTCCAGTTTATCTGGGGTTTTTCATCCCGCAAGCAGGCAAACCGTCGCCGTGAACACACACGGATTTCAGTCAGGAATACTCACCCAGCCATAGGCCTGATTAGTCAGCTATGCCGGTTCCGAGCCAGGATAAAATTTGAGGGAACTGAGATGGTGCCGTACATCCCCGTAAAGGAGACTCACAGCCGTTGTATCATCATACGATAATTAATTAATTATTCACGTTTTTTTTTTTTTTCTTTAAATTTCATTTATTTGTGGAGCGTAACTCTCTGGGATAAACACTCAAACTGTCCAGCTACACTTTCATGTTTGTAGAAGCATTCTTCGGTATCTCCCCCCCCTCATCCCCCCACACTACCAGAATAAAAAGTACCTCTGAATTATTAGCAATGAATTTTAAAAAAAAAGTATACGAAAATTTGGCTCTTATATGCGTTCCATTCACACAAATAAAAAGTTGAATCTAAATGCATATTTTCCTCAGATTAACACTTTGTATTTTGTCAAGAAATTATAAAAAACAAATTGTTAATGTAACCATTTTTATGTGAATTTCTAACTGTAAACTCGTTGCATATTTAGTATCATGGGTAAGCTAAGTGATCCAGAAACTATGCTCTACATACGAAACATGGAATTTTCAGTGCTTTAGGAGAGATACGCATTGAAATTTTACAGAATTTGTTACAGAATAACAGAAACACAACGGAACGAAGATATGCATCTCGCAACATTTAAACCAGAACAGGTTGAATTGTTTAAAAGGTTTTATGCCCAAATGCCTAAGCACCGACTAGATTTATCTCCATAAATCATGAGTGACTTCGCAGCTTTGCTACGATGGATTTGACCGAATTCTGTATTTGGGATGTTACGAAAAATTTTGAGCCATCTTTTAAGAGATAAAATTCGGCAAAATATTCAGAAATTAGATAAAGCAGCAACTGCTCTAATCGTATGGAATTTGATTAAATTTGGAATATAGGATGTCGACTGAGTTTTGTTTTGGTTGCAGTTGGATCTTTTTATTGAGAATTGATAGCAAAAATTCTGCTTTGATTCAAAGGAATTTAATCTTTAGAAACGTGAATATTTGTCTATTCACCTCATTTTTTTATTGAACATTTTCACTGGCAAAACCATCTAAGTGGTTGATTCGTTGCCAAATGAACATTATTATTACAAAATGGACTTTTTATGATGTTTGTGATCACTTTCGTATTCGCTGACACATGCGCTGTAGACATAACTTTGTTATGCTTAAGGCCTGAGGCTAGTTTTACCAATAAAAATAATCCAAACTTAAGTCGAAATTGAGTCAACTGTGAAATATCGCATTAGACATCCGAAATACCAAGATTCATTAAGTTCCAAATGAGCCAAAGCAGAGGTTTTTTTTTGTATATTTTCTAAATATTTTGCCAAATTATTGTACCTTCAAACTCCCTTACTGAAATCAAAATCAAGAAAGCGCGACAATTAGTTGTAAGGATTTAAAATACAGAAGTACACTAAAATCCATCGAGCAAGAGCTGACCAAAAGTAAAATCTAAACATTTCGAGAAATTTTATTACAGATCCCAAATACTAAATTTCATCCAGCCAATGCGAATGAAAATTAATATCTGTTCGCTTCATTTCGTAAATAAAATTATCGAATAAAAAACATTACTGAACTACACAAATATCTGCTTGTTCCATTCAAAAATTGCAAATCCTTCCAAGTTAGACCGGTTGCATAGGCGATGACACGTATTGTTCCAATTTTCCGAACTGAAACAAAATTTGCAATGACTCGGATTTTCATAAGGATTTTTAAGTACGAAGTGCACTAAACATTCTTCTAGTGACAGTTTCAGGAAAATTTGATTATAGACAGAAAAGGAGTCAAAGAAGTGCTTAAGTATTTTGGAAAACGCACCTCATGAAAATATTTTTCGCTACAATAAGTTTCGAGCAACCTTTTAAATCTTCTGAAATTTCATAGTCACTTTATTATCATAGGGTTGTTCGTAGCCTCTAATAATGAGCGAACTGCAAGTGAATGAGAAACGATTGAAGGCTACAAAGGAACAGTTTGTAATCAAAGCATGTGACCCATTACATACAATGGATGATCAGGTGCATTTTAACTCTGATGAATCGTAAACATAGTCCTCCTAATACGAATATGATTAATAACCGATATATTATTTGGAGATGCTCTAAACGATTAGATTTGCAAATGCGCAAGCATGTTTAGATAATACCTACTGTTCTTGAACGAACCGATTCCCTGAGATGGAACAGCAGTGATAGAAATCATCTTAGCGAGCGGACCACAAACTGAATTCAAATTAACTGCAGTTTTCGATAATCGGTGAATGAATCGGAGAACAAAGATGGCGTAAGCGACAGTGAGATAATGAAATAGAAATTTCGGACCTCGCCTGTCCCTAGGAAAGATAACAACTGAGCTAAGAAGCGCGTTGCAAGTTTAAGAAATAGCGAATGCTGATCAATGAGATGGAGTTTTTGTTAAGGGATCATCCAAAAAATTTAATGCCTTCTGGTTGTGAATTCTGTTATTGTAATAGACTGGAAGTTCGTTATATTTTAAGTTCATAAGAGTGATGGGATTTAAGCATATAAAAAAAAAAAAAAAAAAAAAAAAAAGCCTCAAATAGTAGTATAATGAATTTTAACCTCTAACACTAATCGTGCATATTATTAACTTTTCCTACAATATCAGTGGCTGCGTCTTCTTAAAAACAACAAAAAATTCAACTTGCATTGTTCTTTGTGCGGCTGATTAACACGCAGACTAAGATCCCAAGTCAATATCTCGCTGTGAAACCGACAATGAACTTTCACCTCAGATTACGCTAATTACATTGTAATCATCCAACGGAAGAAAAAGTGTTACTAAATGGAAGCCCGTGAGGGTTTCGTTTTTTTAAGGGTTCATCCCATTTTTTGCAGCCTAGAATTCGAACGGAAGTGCAGCGTCCGCAGTTTTAAAAACATGCATGCATTACAGGGAGACCACGTGTTCTTTTAGCGTCCCCTCTCCGTCCCCTGCCACCGACATTTTCCCGCGTGGATGACCAGCCACGCGTACGTTGGCGAAGCGAGATCCCCCACTGAAGTGATCCTACATTCCATAGGAATTCCTGCAAAAGCGCTATCTTCTTCCTCACTGTTCTTTCTTGTCATTTTCCCCTTCGTCTCACTCCCCTGGGAGGACGTGCGTACAAAAACTGCAAAAACAGCCCATTCATCTGAGAAACAAATTTTCTTTCCTCTAGTCTTATAATGAATTTTATTTCATTAAGGTTGATGGTCCGTAAAGATCGCGCGCAAACCACACGGGAGGGAATGCAACCTATCGTCACACCAACTGCTAAGCTCCATGCTTTGCTACACTTCTTTTTTTTTTTTTTTTGCATTTTTTTAATTTTAATTCCGACGCTGCTGACTCACTGGCAACCCTCAATTTAACACGCGGATCGATGTGCCCCCGCAGTCAGACCGTGGGGAGGGGGCGCCCTCTGGGAAAAACGACGATGGATACAAAGGATTAAAGGTTTATCAATAAATGGATAGCAGGCAACAGGGGAGTTCTGGTTCAGATTCGCAGGGTGGTATGCGTCCCTCCCTGGCTGACATGGTTCATGCTGAATACGTGTTTTTTCTTCCTTTTTTTTCTTCTTTCTTCCCTTTTGTGTGCATATGTATAGCTGTGGTTTTAATGTTTTCCGCTCGTCTTTCCAGATTTTCATTGTGAATCAAATTCTTTTCTCGTCAAGTTCTTGTCTCCGTTGATCAAGTTCAACAACGATTTCACGAATTAATCCTGCAGTGTTCTCACCTATTTGCCACATGCTTTAATTACCAATTAAGTGGCACTGAAATGCCACTGATTCTAAAGTTTGAATAAACATTCAATAACAAACGCATTTATTTCAAGCACATTCATCGCTTAGTACTAAGAAGCCCTTAACTGCATTATACTCCCGAAAACCGACGGGGGAAAGAAAGCAAATGCTATCATATTTGAAATTTAATATTAGTATTAAATTTCATTATTTATAGGCCTATTTTTATTAGGCCTATAAATAAAAAAAAAGTTAATAATAGAAATATTTAAATAGACTACAGTAATTAAATAGAGGAAATTATTACAAAGCAATGAACAAATAAAGACAGGTTGAGAAAAAATAATTAAGATTTATTACAAAACTGCATTTATAGCTCGTATTTCTATAGTGTAACCCTAAGCATAGTCTGAATATGAATGTGAACTAATACGATATTCTCAGTTAGCCCTTATTTCCTAATAAATAATGTTGTAGAACTTCCCAGAAACGATGTGGAAATTGATAAAAACAAAAATAAAAATCGCTTAACTAAAAAAAAAAAAAAAAAAAAAAAAAAAAAAAAAAAAAAAAAAAGAGCTGTGTTATGCATATCAAAAAATTGTGATCAAGTTAAATGACTAACGTTGAAATTTCAAATGTATTAATTTTATTATTTTTGTTTTCCAAAGATGAAAATTTATCCGAGAAAAAAAAAATATAAATATATATATTTACTTTGAGTTACTTCATATTCCTAAGATGCTCACATTTTATTTGAGTAACCTGGGAATGTGTTTACTATTTTAGAGGATTGCAGAATAAAAATGGCGGAACTAATAAACGCTACTTTTTTTTTTAGACGGGTTTTTCAGATACTGATATGAAGCGTGCTTTTTTTTTAGGGGGGGGGGGATGCGAGTTTAAAAAGTAGGCTTAGCAACCAGAAAACTAAGGGGTAACAGCCGTAGCTAAGATTTTTAGTCGTACAAGTTTCTTGATGAACATGCCGTATGCCAGCCGAGACGATCAAGTGAGTAGCGGCAAGGGCAAAACTAGGGTGAAGAATATGCAAGTTTTTTCCGCACGCAATGATGCTTAAGAAAAAGGGGGACTCAGAAAAAAAAAGTGGGAAAAGCAAGTCATTTGTTTACCCCGTTAACTCTTAAACAAACTTTGCCCATTTTTTCTCCCTTCCCAGCACGTATAACGGAAGCGACAGGGGGCGTACCACAAGAAACGATTACTCCAATAAAAGGCTGTCATGTTCTCTAAGGGCCTCATTCAAATGCACCTTTTTTTTCTTTTTTTTTTCTTTTTTTTTAACTCTCTCTCTCTCTCTCTTTGCTATAACATCGTTGATGATCACACATACACCTTCGTTAGACATGAATATTTCCCGCGCTAGATTCCTCGCGCCCATTAACCAGATTTTCTCGCACTTGGGGGAAAATCCTTTAAATTAAAATGCATATTTGCCGACAAGCCGCCATCTGCAACGAGTGGTCGGAGGGCACTCAAAGAGTCATTTTCCGAAGCCTGGATGGCTGTAGAATGAATGTATCAGTATGCATTACAGGACCATTACAGCCGTTGTCTGCTAAGCCTGGCCAAGAACAAAGCGTATTTGCATAAAGCTCTTAAGCCGCTCGACCCGTGAAATCTTGAGACATCATCTTCAGCGACACGTACCATCAATAATTACATGGTACAGGCGAGACGAGCAAGCTGTTAGAAATTCTTGTTATGACAACCTCTCAGGGGTATTGGTGGTGGGGAGCGAGGGGAAGAAGCACAAAACCCAGAAGAAAAAGAAGGGGAAAAAATGCCGTTAGAGAAAACTGGAGATAAAAAAAAAAATAAATAAATAAAAATTGAAGGATTGAGCACGTTTCAAATTACAAACAACTCTTGGTGTGCTCCGATCATTCGATTCTGTTTATTACAGGTATAGCCAGTCTTGGCGATTATATGTTGTCGGAGCACAGCCGCTAGGTGTCGTATCCTGACAGTAAAAGCTGGCTTAAATGAGGTTTTTAAAGCTGAACCGGTTCGTCTGGAAATACGGTGCTGTAAAAAGTCAACTTTAATTAGCGTTTCACTTGGCGGTGTTGTGTTGTTCTGCCGCTGAATGCGCATTACGGGGGCGGACAGAGAGGCAGGAAGCACTAAAGCACAGAAGTTCTAGGACAATTGCGCTCCTGTCGTCTTAGAGCCTTTAATAAAATAGCATTTACGGCTAAGGTAGCAACCCTGCTTTGAGTATTAATCACAAATGGGCTAAATATTGCTTTGTATCTCCAGCATTAGGTGAGAGATTCTAGGTGCTTTGACCTCGTTCTTAGACCTTAAGGTTACACACCGTTTATATGTCTCAAAGAGATTACAATTCCTTGTCAGTGAAATAATAATAAAAAAAAAAAAAACGCCGAATGGCAAAATATGTAATCAGATTTATCACGTCAATGCATAGGAAAAGAGACCGATGGGTTGGGTGAGTGGATGGGCGTGTTCCTTTAGATCCCGAGATTTTTGATGGATTTAAGAAACCGAGCATTGCTTCCGGAAAGGAGACCGAGGATGGGGAGGGGGTATAGCTGTGCAACGGTTTGCTATGAGAGGTAGATTGATCAGCTGCAATTTCCTAACTTAGAATATTGACATGTAATCAGTGGAAGAAAGGAGGACTTCGACTTTACTGATCATTCACAAGCTGATGAACAATGTGGTCTGAGATCAACAGGAGGTTCAAAGAGACTTCATTAAATTACAGGAGTGCAAAAAAGTTTGAAATGGTCGTCAGACAAAAATATTTTACTTAAAGAATTATGATAAGGTTACCTATAATTATAAGCAAGACATAATATATTTAACTGGAATACAACGAGCTGCCCCGGTTCCTCTACTCCTTCCTCAAATCCTTAAATGCATGATCAATTGCTGATTAGCATCCTCTTCACTGTCTAATTCCGTATATGCCGAACCGAATTCTCGTTCTTCTCTGATTTGGAACAACTTTCCCAACATTTTGTAAGAACTACAAACTCCGGTTGTTCAAATGACATAAACAGGCTCCTTCCTTCCCGACTACACACGACACTCGTAGGTTTCGCAGCATCTCCTGTATCGGAATGATACGAGTACAATTGTCCATATTCAACAAATAAAATTTGTTCGCTTGCCCTTTTAACAAAAATAGCTGCGAGTGGATTCCTATCTTTCTATAGTTATTTTCTTTGATAAGATTCTGAGCTATTTAATGTCATGAATCTTGTCATCCTCAGTGCTGAGGGTTCAGATTAGGACTGAATAATAAATGCCAATTGAAAGGATAGTTGTATTGCATACAGGAAAAAGTTTTTGCATTCATGCTTTTAATACTATCTGGCTTCCTTCTAATCACGTTTATGTGTCCTTTCAAATTATGCTTCATTATAACAATTTAAAAAAAAAGCACGTGATTAATCCCTAAGTGTAACTAGCTATATTTTGCATGACAGTTTCATGCAAAATATAGCTAGCTACATTTAGATAACTATATCACCATTTAGAGTAAGCTACACCTAGAAATTTTACATTAATGCGCGCACAGGTTAGGGTAGTTATGAGTGCATCACTGCCGTTTTGCACTTAAAGTTAAATTAGGGATCCTAAAGAAACTTAGTAAAATATAATGGATGATGTTGCCATCTGAGTGTGATGGTTTATACTCAGATGTATTATCAGATGATTTGTTTGGTATCGAATGAAACAAGGCCATGTAAAAAGTGAACCGAATGAAAAACTGCAGATTTTTCTTTTATTCCGAAAGCGACAGTAATTACGTCGTCCCTTTAAACTTTTCTTCAACACTCAAGTCGTCATAATAATTTTCTATTTTAATAAAAAAAACTCTAATTTGCTGCAATTTTAACAGATGTTGTAAAGATAAGTACTACTATTGCAGTGAAATTTATATTTTAAAATCCCAAGATATAAAAACTGTGATATTCTATTAAAAAAAAAAAAAACATTTGCGAACGACTATTAAGTCATTTTTAGATTGAGATTATAGGTGCACACGGAGGTCACTGATTATGGTCAGAAACGTACGAGATTACATTCTCTTATAAAAGTTCAGAATTTAAAGATAATCACAAAGAAAGCTGTTATCCTCGTTTTAATTTTTTCTTTTCTGTATCACGAACTTATAAGGTAAATATTTTCCACCTTTTCGACTTTCCTTTCTTCAGTTCACTTGGAATATTTTCATGAAACAATAAGCTAAAGTAACGGTTCTGAATTAATTAATTTTGCTCTAATAGGTGTGAAACCTGCTCATCAGGAAACGAGTATTTAGATATTAAGCGATGCTTGGAGCATTTTTGAAATCCCCTTTTGGTTTATTGCATTCCACTTTCATTCACGCATTTTTTTTCACCCCCTTTTCTTACCCAATCTTTCTACAGATTCATCTTTCTCCTTCACTTAAACGAACGGCGGAGGGGCACATTCCCACTCCAAGCAGAGGGCTTAATCACCCATCTTTGCAAACAATGTAAGGGTGTGACGAGGAATCTAAATTGCCCAGTGTGTAGATGGCTCGTAGGCCTCCACATCACCAGCCGCATACCAATCAGCCACACTCATGCATTTTCACACATTTTCATACAACTGTCGCAACCTTCTGCTGATTAAACATGCATCCATAAATATAGGAAAGGAGGTTATTATCCTCGCCTTTCGTGCAACCTCCCGTCCCTGTTTTCGCACCCAAACTCTCCAGCCCCTTCTTTAAAGACGTCCCACATTTCAACAGGCCTTTGATGTAATTGACTTATAGGGAAGATGGACCAAAAAAGTGTTGAATTGAACGGGGGGGGGGGTGGAGTGTCATGGCGATGTGTCAAATACTCTGATGGACTTCCTTGACCGAAGTGTTGCCCTGAAGATAGAAAAAAATTTTAAGCGGAACAGGATTATCAGGATGCAACATACGATGTGCTCATAAAGTAGCATTGGAAGCCAACATTCAGGAGACAGTTCAAATGTGTTCTTGGAAATTCATTGTTCACACCACACAAAAATTCCTTATGATTTAGTAAGTTCGTGGCACCTCTGCCATGACATGCGTGTCCTTAAAGTGCTGAAAAAAAAGAGGACTAAATAGATTTGTGAAGTGATTTGTGTCGCATTCAATTGCGTAAAGCAGCACAATGCACAGTGTAGCCTGAGTTATTCTTATGAGCTCTAGAAGCAGCTGATGCGTTTAAAATGACATTTTTATTATTATTCGTTTAATAGTAAAATTTGACATAAAAGTTTGTCTTTCACAACCTCGAGAACTAAACCTCAAGTATGTAGAGGTTAACTCTAATAAAAGAAGACTTAATCCCTGTAGCAGTAGTTTTAACTGCATGGACAACTTGACCACTTTTTTAACGATAAAATACGGTATATCCCAGCATACTTGCAAGCTTTCAGTCCTCTTATTACATATTATTGCTAGTTTTCTCAGTTCTTAGAGAATAAAGTGATTTATATGGGATGAGAATTGACAAGACTATTGTTATAAGAAGACTGAAAGCCTGTAAGTGTGATGGGATATACAATATTTTATCGTTAATCCCCAAACCCAAATTCTTTGAGAATAAGTTGAAAGTATTGCTTTATTTATTTTTTGCATGAGCACAATATTGTCTTTATTTCCTTCTTTTTGAGACTAACGACAAATAATTGCGATAGCATCCCAGAAGTTGTTGTAATGTGCACATTTCTTGGATTTTTGCTTGCTGAGCTGACAAAGAAAAAAATCAAGGGTCGATTCGATAATTTTTTATGACATCCCACCAATGAACATTGTAAACTAATTAGCACTGTGGTTCGGCTGAGGAAAGCCCTCTCTAGATAACCCAGAAATCCCTCTCTAGAAATCAATCAAGAAACATTTTGCCACTTTAGGCTTTTAATAAGTGGGATGGTAATCTCACATCGGAGGATGAAAATCGTCTACCACTTACAAACATTGATAGACATCCATTCCACAATGGGATTCGAATCCACAGCCTATCAGGCGGAAATAAGACGCATTATCCAATTGACCAACAACCGGAACAACTTTTAAAATGCTTTACCTACAATTCGACTATTCAGAATGGGTATTTCGTTCGTAAAAGACACAGAGTCGGTCATAACCTCAGTTGTTCCCATTCTGATCCAAGTAATTCAGATTTGATGCAGTTCTACTTCGATATTTTGTAGTGCTGAAGAATCCAGGAGGAATTTCAATCACCACTTGCCTCTGAGTAATTCAAGTAGCCTAATTATAGAAAATTTGCTGTCGGCGAATATGAATCGAATGCCTCACCAACATCTTACTTCTATAATTAATACTCGCTAGTGAGTATTATTTTTATTTCCTATTGTTTCGTTAGCCGAATAAAATTCGGATTCAAACAATTGAATGAGGGGAAATATGAGCGATGCTACTTAATAATCAGAATGTTTCAAATCCTAGACATCAGAAACCGACACCTTCAATATAGGAGTCATTTTACAGTTCTGACGTTTATCAAAGGCAAAGCTCTGGCTGCGTCAATAAAACAAATCTTTTCTTTCTCGCTTGTGAGGTCCTTTAGCCTCATTCCCATCGCCTAACCCAGTCACGACGCCACAGGAATGACCTGATTTCGTCCTCTGTTTATAGGGAGTTCCATGTCCGCGAGCTTTGGGGCCTGAGAACAGCAATCCACATAACAGTCCCCGTTGTCCTCTTAGTATCAACTTGGAAGTCGTCGATTGACGACTTGTCCAAACACATTGGCGGAACGACCCTTTGGCGATATCACGGCTTCTCGAGGTTACAGACAAAGTAAGAATCGCTTGCTGTTGCCGACATTTTCCTTTACATTTTCCTTCCTTTATCAAGAGAACATCGCTCTCTATCTCTATAGTTTCTTTGTAGGCCATCCAGAGTCATTCAGCCAGTGTCTAGGTTATCATTCCTACATACTTGAATTTGCTAACAGTATTACTTGCTACAATCACGTCATCTGCCAATAAATTTTATTGTAAATACGTCCAAATAGCGTATCTTGATTGAATTTCCCTAAAGGAATAAGTGGGCAAAACAGTTAAAAGCCTAGAAATTAATGATTTTTCAATAGACATATTTTCTTCCATTTTAAAATGTACTTAGGTAGCGGAAGAGAGGTTATTTGTAAGTAATTATTGTATCAGCCCATGCGTGGTTATTTGCTGAGCTCTTGCAGGATGTGTTCTTCCCTCACATCTTTTGATACAATAATGAATTACGAACTTAAAATACAAGAAATATACGTTAGTTTGAGAATATTTGTTCATAATAAATATAGACGTACTTGAAATCAAAAGCTTGGCTTGTTACACAATATAACTGAACTACAATGCCAATCTAGGGAATTCCGCTGTCCGAAAAAGGAATATCAGGAGCATGTTTGGGAGATTGAGTTATTTAGAGATGAGGAAACAACAAAAGGCTGTGAGGTGAGGCGACTGCATTTTTTTTCAAGTGGGAACAAACCGACATTTCCGGTTTAAATAGCAACTGTATAGTGTTGCTTGGAAGCAGTGATACTCTTCGGTTGGACAGACCAGGATTCTAATCCTTTACTGGATTCAATCCAAGCATCCCAAGGTTCTTCAAGTGAAGGTGATACCTGTAAAGGTCTCATACGGAGGTAAGGGATTTTACTCTCAAAACGCAGGTTTTAATAAAGCTACACAGACACACCCGTTGGCGAACATACGTAAAGTAAGAAAGAAAATATTAGTTTCTTCGGGATAGTCTAGACAACAATCTACAAACCAAAAAGGCCTAGGAAAAAGTTTCTCGTATAGGATTGAACCTCTTTGATTTGTCGGCTGTTTCGATTGCTGCAAAGTAACTAGACCAGGAGGCGGGTGTATTATGCGAGTTTTCCACTTGGTTTCTGTTTCTTGCGAGGAAAACCTTGCAATCTCTGTACGAGACTGAATGACTCGGCCTATGGTTAAAGCTTTTATTAAGGTTCCTTTTCTATATGACGCGAATAGAACTCGAATCAAATCAAACAAATCTCAGTTCTGTAGCTAATATTCAAAAGAACGCAAATCAGAATTCCATAATGCCGGCCTGGTTGGCCGAGCGGTTAGCGTATCCGCTCTTCAGCCAAAAGGCCGCGGGTTCGAATCCCGCTGTGGGCATGGATGTTTGTGATTGTCTGTGAAAATACTAGTGGTGGCGGCGGGCTGTAGATGGCGTTGGTGTGGTTGGTGGATTGAGTTGTGGAGTAGGTGTCCTCCCTCGATGAGTCTTTGGACTCCCTGGAGGTGTCGCATAATAATAATCATGGAATCAGAATGACAAACGCAGCGAGTTCAGTGGCAATTTTTGGATGAATATTTGTCTAAGTAAAAAATAAATCCTGCAGAGTAAGTCGAGTTATGATCTTCCTCTGCAGTATTTCAATACAAGTGAGATGATGATCTCACTTGTATTGAAAGTCAGAATATATTCTGACCAAGGTAAGGAATGCGTCATCACCTGAATCCCTTTCACCTTTGATCCATTATCAAAATACTTGACACCTACGTGTCTCAGATCAAATAATTGAAGTGCTTGCATCCGTAATTAGGTTTAAGTATAATGTCGAGACGACAGAGGCATCCCTGTACCATTCCTGACGATTGTGTCATGTTTTTATAGAAAGGGGAATATTAATACCCATTTTAATAAATCGTACTTGCAACATTGGGATTCTCAATGATATTAGCATTTTGATGACCTTGAAATTTGATGTTGTCCGAGGAAAAAGTGGCCAAAGAGCTCATTGTTAGTTGAATAGGGAAGTTAGTTGGAGCTACTTTTCAAAACCCTTTGTAAATAAAAATTTGTTAATTAGATTGAGTACTGTTAGAAATAATTTATAAATTCAACACAGCCGTTTTCTAAAATCTCGAAATACTAAATACTTAATATATATATTTTTATTTATTGACAAAAAAAGAGCAGCGGAATTGGATCCACTGAATTTTGAACCAATTTAGGCATTAATAAGTATTTTTGTAAAGAAATGACATTGCTTCACGAGTTTCTGTGCATAGTCAAGGTTTCAGTGAACAAATAATGATATTTAGATTCCTTAAGTACTTTTTTTGGCTGTTACGTGACCGTGAAAAGCGACTTTCGGGTCATATGAAAACACACACGTACCTCGTGAGATCCATTTTCAAGACTACTGATTACACTAGCAATGTGTATTCATAACTATATATCGAGATTTTACAATTTTCTGGTAACTTAAAACAGGGGCTTAATTAGAGTGGTCCTGGTTGGCATTCTTCGGATAATAAGGTCATTTTCGTAATGTGGTTTTAATCAATTAATTAAATATGGGGGAGTTACGTCCCACACACGAAAATCTACAATAACTTTATATCACTGCCACATGTGGGTAAATGATTAAGAAAGGCGGAATATACTTTTATTGAACAGTAGGAGGTCGTTGTGCTTGGAGAACAAACACTGTTCTAGGCGAAAGAAGTAGATGGAAAGAAAGATGACGGCGAGAAATAGGTTCGGTTAATTTGGAGCTAAATTGCAATGGATGGATCTGAAACAGCAAGTGATTTTACAGAGAAGAAATAGTGGTGACGAGTTCAGTGGAACAAACATTATCCATGAAAATACCATAAAAAATAAATTAATTAAAAAAAAAAAAACAGAACGTCTACGATAAAGACTTGGTTAACCGATGATCTCACTCATAGGCACGAATCTGAGTGGAGCCATCAGTTAACCAAATTCCCACTTCCAAAATTTGGGTGCAGTTTTCTGATACATCACTAATGATGTGAGAATAGGATTGGAATTGGAATTTGTACAGGAATAGCTGCTACACAGAGAGGACGCATAAGCATAAAGAATCGTTTTTTTTTTTTTTTTTTTTTTTTTTAAGAGATTACAGATATGATGCGTTTGTGCCAGGAAAGAAAGACTATAGTCATGATAGTCAAGCAGAGAACTTGGTTTCGGTAATAAGATAAAACTTGTGTTTTCAGCTACTATAAGCAATTTTTTTTCAAAGTATTAAACTGTTCTTATCTTTGTTATTTACCCCACGACAGGCAAGGTCTTCTTAAGTGGACCTTATCGGCTATATTGCCTTATTCACGAGAAGGAAAACTCTCCCACTCGTCTGAAATGGCAGAACAGCCTCTGTTGGAATCAGTTACTATTTTGCTTTCGAACTTGTGACTACTTTTATATATTGTCATGGTTTGAAGATTTGAAACTACTGATTTGGCTGTGTCAGTTTATAAGCTGATAATGATTTTTAACTTCGAGATTTGTTATAATAATTCAGAATAGATAGTGCTATTAAATACTCGCACTCCCCCCCCCTTCAGCATTCAGTGCATTGGTGACTACAAGACTGGAGAATTCTGACCAGTAATTAAATGATTACCTCCCATGTCAACGAAATACGCTGTCCCGACCGAAATAGCTGGAACTATTCATATTACTTTTAGTTGTTTCTTCAAATATTTCAAATATCAGGAAAGGTAATCTTTCGGACTGCCCTTGTTTATAACAGTTTCCTTAAACGGTTGGAAGCAGAAATTCTTTAAGAATTAATAAGGCAAAAGGATGTTGCGAGCCTGCCTAACAGTTTAACTGTTAGTCCTTTCCTCCAACATATACTAACATTTACTTAACATGAAATAAATTATTTTAACTATAAATTATTTATTTTATATACATCTAAATATACATTTAAGAATAAACATCTAAAGCGTTTTTATTGACAAAAGCCAAAGATTCCGCTGTGCATTATACCTTTCGAGACAGATCACAGAACGATCCATTTTGTGCTCCTTAATTTACTAACCCAACCTGCACCGAATAATGGTTCCGGTCAAACCGTGTTTTGACAGTTTAACACCTGTTATTGGAGCACTCCAGGAAACCTAACACAAATAACAGGATGTGTGCAAAGAACAGTCTCCATTGATTGAGTTGTCTACCGGCAGACAATCGGTGAAGATTTAGTTAAGTAAATACACCTTGACTGCCATTAACCCTTGCACACATTGCCTTGGAAGCATGTCTTAAATCTCTCTCGGTAATGTTCGTCTGCCCTGAAAATTGTTCAGATACCTCTTTTGAGTAAGATTGATTTGTAAATGTTCCTTTTGACATCATGAACCAAAATGATAACTATATCGTTTCGAAAATATTTAAATGGATGTTGCACTTTATTTCAGAGAGAGGTAGCTAATCTTGTTAGTATTCGCCTCCTTTCTTGTCTTTTACATTTCTTTCGAAATAAAGGGAAAGAATTTTATTTAATACAGGAGTTTTTTTTTTTTTTTCATTTTTCAGTCATTTTCTGAGAAGTTTGATTAATTCTCCAAGAACAATTTTGCTCATTTTCTCAAATAACTATTGTAAATGGCATTACCTTCCGTTGAACAATCAAGTAAGTTTTAAATGAAGTAATATTTTCTTTATTACCTCAAGAATATTAGCATTTAATTTGTTTTGTTGACGAAGTCTTTCTTACCCAAAAAATTAAGAACAAACCACATAATGATGAATTAACGTATGAAATTGCCAACAAGGAGCAATGATCATGATTGATTTTTTTTTCTCTTGATCCAGTATGGTTACAGAGCGCCCTTCAGAATTTTTTAAATACATTCTCTATGTGAGGTTTTTTTTGTTTTGCTTTTTTAAAGTTAAACCAAAGAAAACGATATCGATTTCGGAGCAGAGTTTGAGAACGTTATGGAACTGAAAATAAATGAAAATAGCGCTGTTAATGTTACTTCGAGTAGAACAAATTTACCGTCTTCTTAAAATTGGGGATATGTTCATTACTTCACCTGAATATCAATAGCATTTTTATTGGCTAGGTCAGTTTCTATCATATTACATCTAAAATTCCCCTTATGACTGAATATTAACAACAAAATGAGAATGTTTCATTATCTGTAGAAAAACAGTTTTTAAAGCGTGATCCTCCCAGCTAAGAATACATGTGATTGTCTAATTTTGTGAAATCTGTTTTAAAAAAGCCTACGAAAGTTTCTCATACGAAACCAATAACATAAATAAAGGGCACTTTAAGCGAAATAAATATTTAATGATTTGAATCGCAATTATTAAATAATTCTTTTCTGAAAATAGAATATTTTTCAAAAAAAAAAAAAAAAGTTAACCGAGTGGATTGTTTATGTGTGAATATTGATATACTGACTCGAGCTTTTATTTTGTTTTAAGAAAATTTTAACAAAATGGGATTTCTTTCACACTACGAGTGATTTCTAGTAGATTTAAATAAATATCATGTCTAACTGGATGATACTGATTGTTAAGTTCACAAATGTAGAAGCCGATGATCATACTGTTATTCAGGGTTATTTACAATCGGCTATTTTGACTGATTAAGTAATCGATTGCGGTTCGTCTTGAAAGCTATGAAAGAGTGAACGATAATTTAAGTATTTAAACAACGACTTGTTTATTTTAACAGTTTTCTTTTTCTAATGGGTTTAGTAAGATCACGTTGCATTCGTGTATCACCTGCCTGCACATTAGAGGTGATGCTCCTGCCTTTGGATCCTCCTCCCATTTTCAATAAATAAGAAGTAAACTATATAAGAATTTTTTTTTGTGTGTGTACAGATTTAACGCAAGGAAACAATTATTTGCGAGTGTCATAACTTATACTAACTGTAGAAAAATGGTATATCTAGTAGAAATCAAAATAAAGCGAGCTATCAATATGAGCGAATGTCTTCCTTGTGTGCGTTGAGAATCGAGAGCTCCATCTTTTGATGGAGCTTAACAAATTAATGGATTACAATAGCTGGCTAACAGAATTTGGAGGAACAGATGACAGGCGTCTGAATGTCAGCTTCATTTAGTGAAGCTTACTTAGTTGTAAATTGTGCTCAGCGCAGTTTCTAATGTCCTTAATCCACTTGGAACACCTCAAATGCTCTTTAGTTGGAAAGACTTAGTTTAGATGGAATATCCTCTAAACTCAAAGCGTCTTTACATGGACATTTTAAAACGGATGACGTAACCGGTCTCGCATGGAGGTGACAAGCGTTTTTCTTCGTTAAAACAGATAAACACCTGAAAACAAGCAGTTGTTAGAAAAGATTACACCCTCATCTTTTGCGGCTTCTGCAACGATCTAAATAGCGGCATATTTTCAACATATCCCATCAATATTGCCGAAGATTTGTACTGAATGATTTATTTTTCTTTAAAGTGTATTTTATTATAAGAGAAACTGAAATTATATCTGCATTTGTATGATAGTTTGTGGCAAGTCAAAATGAACAGTGCCTGTTCTCATTACAAAACCACTAATTCACACATTGCACCCACCATTTTCACTGATTTATGCTCCTGTAAAATGAATGTGTACTCTTGCGATATATATTGAGGAGTGTGGCAATATTCAGCTGTCAGGATAGAAAATTCGACTCTTAAAATGTTATATCATAAAACGTATTTCTTCATTGTGTTTTGCAAGAAATTTAAAAACATCGAAATTTTGTTGGGTTAAAAACATTAATTTTACATTTTTCAAAATAGTTGAAGTACTTCTCCCCAATCACAGCGTCCGGGTGAAAAGGAAGTCTCCCCACCAGAAAAGAATATACCTTTTTTTGAAGAATTAGCAATTCTTATGCGTTTTTGGTTCCCTATTTATCAGAAGATGTATCACTTTTCCCTACACATAAAACACTCTCAAGGAGACTGACACATACACAGAATATACCGCTGTGTGTAGATCAGCTAGAAAATACTGGCATAATCTCTTATTCCTTGGGCATGGATGTGCCGAAACCTACGACAATGTCTTTATTTGATATATTTCAAATTTCATGCTATGCCTCTTGAAAATATACACTTACATTAAAATAAAGGAACATAATAAATATCCATTCACTTCGCCTGTGAAGCAAAACTGCTCTATTGACTAAGAGCATACTTAAGTGCGTTTTTTGTCATGAGTTTCATCGGTATTGCATTACACGAACTCTAGACAAATGCTTATAGATTTCTCTTTTTATTAAAGTTTCACTGGTCTGACAGCTGTTTCGAACGGTTGGTCCTCATTAGGGATCAGCAATTCATGAATGTATGCTACGATATTCTGGGTTTCAGGCAGAAACCCAGACTACTACGGTTGCATATACTGTCGTTCACAATTATTGTACGTTAATCGAAACCGCCACCACCTTCATGGAACAAACTTTCGTATACCTCTGCCAAAAAATATAATTTTTTTCTTGACTACAACAGTCATATTTTACGCAAGGTCTTCCATTTGTTGGATTACTGAGGTTTGAGAGATCGAATAGCATAACAGTGCAACTCAACAGTAACCAAACCCGATCTGTTGGGCAGATAAAATTTCATCAGAATTCCTGTCATTCACAGCCCGGGATATCTCAGCCATGCGTAGCCCTCATGTGGTCAGAGAATAATTACCGAGACATCTACATTCATGATCTGTCCAGCCCATCTATCTTCTGCTGTTTTATGTATATGTACTGTTAAAATGGATGGTCACAGCAGAATTTGCTAACCCGAGATCCGATTTGCTGCTGGTTTCTTCCAGCTATTTAATTTCGCATCCTAAACTGCAACGAACCACTAAATTCATTATGAAACAGTCGACAATGTAGGAAATAATAGTACTGTTTAGCGTAGGCTAACGGAAGGTTATAATCAGCAAGCTTCACTCGTTGCTATGGTCACCCGATATCTGTTTTACCTGTCTGCACACCATGGCAGACGCCGCCCCTCCTCCTGTAATCGAGCTGCGTGACGGTTGGTGTACTGAGAACTGTGTTTCTGCAAACGGTCGACATTCACAATTCAATGGACGTATTGGCTCGCCTCAGACATACTCCGAATTCAAGGAAAGGCTTCCCCTGAAGCAACGGGTTGGCAAAGAAGTGACTTGTAAACCTCACCCAGAGATTGAGAAACAAACACAAATAGAAATGATAAATGAACCGATTTAAATGATACCCATTTGCCTCAGTCAGCAAGATAGATGACAAAGACAAAAAACTATTATACACACTAAAAGGCGCACAAAAATTACCTTAAATATGGGCGGTACTGCAGATAGCGTAACTTATAGATATCATTTTCCCAGCGGTTTAGTTGCCGGTTATCGGTACTGCAAATCCTCGATGACTTAGCCCATCACGCTCGTTGGAAAATTTACCCCTCCTCGCTACTGACGTATTCACTCACGAAGGCAAAAGAATAATTGAGATTAGTGGAAAGTAGTCGTGAGCATACGTAAAGGTCTTTTGCTTTCAGGTATCGTAATTACTTGCAAAAAAACAGAACGAGATGATTTTTATCAATTTATGCTTTGTGTAGAAAAATATTCAAAGCGCCGTCTTAAAATAATTTCGACAACCTTTGTCACATAAATTTCTTATTCATTTTTCCAAAGCTAATCGCAAAATTCATATACCTTCTTATAGAAAAATAGGACATATCAATAAAGACTTGCCCATTTTGATTATCTAAAAAATCCTCTAATAGCGATACCGCTAATACCAGTTGTGTGCATAATTTTAAGTTAATTCCGTGTTACAAAATATATACCTATTTATATTATATTAAATTTAAGAATGGACTCATTTTGGCAATAACTACTACTTTCGGAGTTTCTTTTAATTTTCGCACCTTTTTCTAAGATGTCAACAAATTAAATAAGAGTGCACATGAACAGCCGTTGAGGTTATTTTGAATTATGACTGAAGTAAATGAAGTTATGAAGCATTATATCTGTTAATTGTGCATGTTCTGTCGGCAATTTTTCGGGGGAGGGGGAACTCTGTCACATGCGCATGAAATCGGTTAACATCACCTTCAACTGAAAGCCTTTCACAGTTTTGTCGCATCTCAGACGGGACTCGAACCAAGGACTTTCCAACCAAAGGGCATCGTCGTTTTGAGCCTTCAAGTACAGTGAAATGAAAGACTGTCTCACAGGTTCACCCACTCTTTAGATTCAGCGATACACTAGAAGCAACTCGCTCTACGTGAGTTGCTTGTAGTTCTATTCGGAACCGAATGAGAGAAAGAGGGGGTGGAATAAGGATATATTACTTAATAATAAAAATCGATTGTATCTCAACCTCTTACTAGAACCATTGGATTTGAAAGGCATGTCCGCAGTAAGTTACCGAATTACCACTTTCTTGTTTTCCTATAAGCGTGCAACACTACTGCCAAATGTGTTAGAGGTCGTAGTTGGTCCACGACCAACTAACTGACAAAGAAGTATATGAAGAAAGCTTTGAGGGATAATAAATATCCGCTATGTTTTATAGCCAAGTGACCGAACGACGTTTTGCCTTTTAGCCTTAGAAAGTGACCCAGCTTAAAACAAAATTTAGCATGAAATTTGATTTTGAATTGCACTATTTAAAATGCCATGCAAATTACTAAAGAAACTCATGTTTTCGCGCTTTATTTGCGTTTAAAGCTGTTTTGAAACTGTTGATTCTCATACCAGGCAAAATCCACCTCTCCATACGAATCACTTGTTCGGGAGTTGCATTTCTGATAAGTAAAACTTGCCACAAGGTTGTCTCGTTCACTTCCGAAACGTTCTAAATTTGAATGCAAACGTTATTTTACTACTTGAAACGAAAACATAATAAAGATTTATTATTAAAAAAAAAAAAGGTAATATATTTCAACGAGTTTCTCTCCCCTTCCTTGTAAAAATATCCCTTATTCTATTTGGCGCGCACTATTTTTATTTTACAAAAATACTTTAGACAAAGTCTGCGGACTTTGTTTTCATATAACTTACTATGCCTAAATTTGCTACTGCACTTTCAAAAATGATGTCTATTATTTTTATGGGGGGTAGGAGAATTACGGATCACGTAAGGATTATTAGCAAATACAATTCACAATGTTCGTTTTGCACAAATGCTGAAGTATTTTTAGTATTTTTTCTCCTCACAAAATGTGTCTAAACTATGTACACAAGCTTTTGAAAGCATAATCGGTAACTGAAAAATAAACATAAAATCAAACAAATGTGTACTTAAACAGAACTGTGCTCGAAGTGACGTCTAGCAATGTTTCGACTACTTATATACTCACGCCGTCTATTGTTTTTATTTCTTGTTAAGTGGAGAATATTTTTCAATTGCGAATGTGCTGGATCCAACTGGACCCAGATATGGATTTTTGTCAACCTGGTTGACCAAGTGGATAATGCTTCCCATCTCCAACCAATAAGCTGTGGGTCTAAATCCCACTTCTGTCATCGAGGTTTTCGAATGTCTTCAGATGGTAGATGCATTTCATCGCCGGTTTCTTGAAGGGCTTGAAAATGTTTGTGCAATAGAAGGAGATCTTCCGAATTGCATAATCCTTAGCGTATCCAGGATGCTAAACCAATATGCGTGGGTTGGAATAAACACAAAATGTGACACTTGTATAATATAAGAAGAGGGAAAGGAGGTTAGATCGTGGAAGGTAGCGAGTTTATTTAAATATATAAACCAGCATGTTATTTTGTGAAGAAACTGACGTAATAGTAAAACAGTATTCATATTCAGCATAATTATAAATGAAGCTAATCTTTTTTTCAAACTACAATGCATGGCCTTCTCTTATTCATGAGTATATGAATTTCCAGTGATTCAGAAACGAGAGAAATGTTAGGAATCATCAGTTTCAAACTGCATATTTCTGTTAATAAATATCTTATTAACAGAAAACAGCTTATTTTCCTGTACTGCTTGGAGACATTATTATTATTGGCATACTTTCACTTGCCGTCTAGGGAAATCTGGCAGATGGTAACTATTTACAACTGTTTTCCTGTTGCAAACAATTATATTTAACGGAAATCTAGGGAATGCTATTTTTTTTACAGAATTCCACATATTTTTCATATCTTCTCCAGTTTTGACAAAGATACCCTAGGAGATGCATGAAGATGTGCTTGATAATCATGCGGAGTACTAAATAACATGAAAGTGTAAACACGACCATGCCAGTCGTGTTTATACTATCATACTCATATTCTCTTTGTGTCTATAGTGGAATTGGAAAGAAGTTCTCAATCAAGATAATTCATATCGAGCACTACTTATATTCACTCATCGACAGTAGTGTATCACTATTTAATCTGGGCATACACAACTTCTTGTTATGGTGTCATACAGTATATAGACAAATCACAACAGCTTCAGCTAGCATATTATACTAAAATACCGTTATTTCAATATTTTCTTTCTGGTACACTCAGCAGCAGCACCTAGTGTTGTCATGGGAACAAGGAAGCGAACGTCACATCCGTGTTAGTCAATAAAACAAACGAAACTTTTTCATTATATATACACTCGTGTATACCGTGTCTATCCTGTTATCATGTTTCATAGTCATGAATCAAAACAAGAATACTTCATATGCACTCAGTATTCATCTTCATTTTCCATTTAGAGACTATTAGATCTTGTCACAATTTAACTTAGAGTTGTAGCTAAAAAAAGCAATGTTTGCACCCACTTTTAAATCGTTACGACTGAAACCAAGTAGCCGACTAAGTTTTTATTCATGGATAGATGTTAATTGATTTATAGATAATCAACAGATAGTTTACTGATTCTCTACGAGTAATTCCTTTCATTCACATTCACCCAAGTCTCCAATGTGATAATTTTTTCACTTTACCCGTTTTGCCGAGTGGTGAATAAAAGACATCCATTCTCTACAATTAGCGTTGCGACTTCAGCAATCAGGTCTCATCAAACTATGTAAAGAGATATATCTTCAGCTTGATGCCTGGTGTGATACATTCATGGAAGATCAAAGAGGCAAATAGCGCTGTGTCTCATGTGAAAGGTAATTGCCATTTTGTATGACACACACCGTGTAATTGCATCTTCTTGTTAAAATATTTCGCAAGAGAACGCGTTTTGCCCAGCACCAACTTATCTCGCAGTTTCCGGATTACATATCATATTGTGTTCCAAGAACGAATTACAGGAGGAAGAAAATGACCTAAAGTCATGCTAGAAACCAGCTGGCTTAGGGCTAAAAGGAAATCCTAACATTTTCAATAATAAAATGTGTGTGTGTGGGGGGGGGTCACATGTAGTTCTCGGAAAACAAGCAGTAGTATGGGAACAGCAGACTTTCCTATTTGCACACTGATTAATTCATATTCTTTATTTATTCGTTGATATTATCAATTTGTAGTATTTAACATAAGAATGGATGTGATCGGTCGGGAATTCCCTAAGGTGCCAATCTGTTCCAAGGTTGCTTAACTGCAGTAATTGGAAAGCCACTCAATTTGAGCTAATATAATCAATTACTGCCTTATTACTTTTTTAACCATTTACAATTAGAAAGACAGTACTATTTTTAAACAGTTGCGATGTAAGAGGGTTTTCTTCCATCAATTTAAATAAAATTTCCTATTTTTCATGCTTCAGAAATATGTTATTTATTGTAGTCCTATTACAAGCATTTAAGCCTAATTCCTAATAATAATTTAAATTTCTAGTCCAAACAGTGTCATCAGAGTCATCACCTATGGTAAAGATTCTGGAAGCTAAACCTTGAGAATGTTCAAGACATGTCATGAATACTGAGTATCTTAGTCATCGTTGAGCATTCCATGTGGAATACTCAATTTAAGACGTGAAATAGCCAAATGCACCTCATAGTATTTATATCACTGAACCAAAAGCACGCCACAGTTTCAAAGATCAATTCTTCACAGACTTAAAACCAATACTGAATTGGCCCATCTCAGATGAAGATGACAATTTTTATTTACACAAAACATACAAACCGAATTTCAGAACACATGCAATCAATAAACAGATGTCAAGGCGTCAAGGTTTCTTTAAGATTGTATGATCTTAAAAATCCCCGGATCGTCAACATGCAAGCTCGGAATAACTTTTCCCAAGTTTCGTAGAAATAAAAATTTACAGCAGGACATCCTTATGTATTTGCAAATGTGTTCTGTTGAAAATTCAGTTAATCAATTGAAAACAGAAAAAAGTAAACACTAAATGATTTACGTTATTAACTAATCACTGCAATTAACTGCAGTTCATTTGATCGTGACGTTTCTCTCAACATTAACAATTAGCTTCGAAAGGTTGGGATTATTCTTACAACCAAAACAATTCATCATATTATTCCAGAAGGGGCCTAGAGCTCTCTTTGTATGTCTTATCTTCCGAGAAGACTAGATTATAAAAGTTTTCTTAGAACTGTCAAGATCTATGTAATAAATAAATCAACAGCTTACAGGAATATTTTTAAATAAACAGAAACTTCTACTGTCTATTAATCCTTAGAGGAAACCAGATAATAAATGCATGCATATAAATCTTGACAATAGTGATAAACATGCAGTTTACATAGTAGAAAGGCAAATCGTGTAGATCCAAGAAACCTGCACGAAAAAAAAAA
The DNA here is from genome assembly GCF_054136105.1 of Typopeltis vanoorti. Classification (NCBI taxonomy): domain Eukaryota; kingdom Metazoa; phylum Arthropoda; class Arachnida; order Uropygi; family Thelyphonidae; genus Typopeltis; species Typopeltis vanoorti. Next base: position 109,769,757 of record NC_143564.1, read on the forward strand.
AAAGGTATCTGTAGTTACTTTTTTTATCACGCAGAACTGGCTGCATTAACTAGGCGCTTTCCGAAAACCCTTTATTAAAACACAGGAATCATACCGTTATTCAGATCCAGCTAGAGCCACAAAGTATACAAAACATTCAATCTTCGATGGATGGTGTGCAATGTTTTTAATGAATTACTATAATCACTTAAAGCCTTACAACATATTTGAAGTAAATTAACATACAAGAATTATAAACAAGCGTGTAATCACCGCACAAAATTGAAATAAATTTCATTTCGTGAAATTAATAACACGTGTATTCTGTTATACTCAAAGACAGTTTGAATATGGTGCATGACAGGTAGAAATCGAAGACATATGTGTTAAGATTGCGAATATCTTTCTTGCTTTCCTAATAAGATCTGTTTGTAGTCAATTGTTAAACGGGAATCTCAAGAAACAGAAAGTTGCTGACTAATTAGTGCAGTGTAGAGTTAAATTGTTTTGAAGAAAATTAACTACACTAAATATCATGTTATATTTTTTTATATGAAGCCAATATCGACGAAAGTTCGTAAAACCTACAACAATTTAGTACCTTTGTGGATTAAGAGTTTGATAATCCAGAATCCCTGATCTGGAAACAAGATTATATGGAACTTTTTCCCGCTTCAGGCCTCCCCATATGCCAGATAGTGATGGTGCTCCCGCCAAGATAATTCATCTACCATCTAAATTAAGTATAATAAGTATACACGGTTGGAAGATAAAAGCCAATTTAAATTTACAATTATCGTTTCTTTAATATATAACAAGATAGTTTTCTAACTTCCAAAAGCCATTTTTGTATGCAAATGGCTTCATTTTAAATGAGGTACTTTAGAATATATAACAGTTATAATCGGCCACAGGAAGCCTACTTTTCAGAACTTACTCAATTGTATACAGAACTCTACTAACTGTAAAACTTTCTTTCGATCATGATTCGTATAATCAAAAATGTACCACATGAATTAATTTTATTACAAGCACGAATTAAAAACCTATTGATACCTAGAGGCTCATTTATCATAGAGGAAAGGATATTAAAAGATAGATCTAATTGTTATATAAAATGGTTCAAAATGAATCAAAACAATAGGGTTGATTACATTTTAATGTCATAAAAGCTGGTCCTCCGCAATTACATTGCAGGAGACGTGGTGAAGGGAAAAGAAATAGTGTCCTAAACTTCGACATAAGGCAAAGTACAGAACTGGCAAAATATAAAGTTGTTTACATTTATCAGTGTCTAGAGTATGACATCGACCCACTTTGGTATATCAGGCGCCCATTAAAGACACCGACACCAGATTAATTTTCCACCATAGTTTAGACGTCTACTGACAGCTATGCCTGATAAGCCCTACAATAAGACGAACTGCAGGTGACTCTGACCCGAGTAAGCATGATGCAATGAAAGAGGAGTGTTGTCGAATATGTGATGAGAAATGGATCTTTGCATTAAATCTGTCGTTTCACCACTATCTAGAAACTTCCAAACTTGCTAAACAACGCATGCAATATCTAATCGACTAAAAGAGAGGCGTCCATTAAAAAGAGACTTTCATCTAAGCATGTGAAATGTAGAATAGCATTTAAAACTTGCAGCTATTTAACACAAGAGTTATAAGCTGTGAGTAATTAATGTTGATAATTATGATTTTATGCTCTCAGCTCTGACTGGATCAAATCAAAATTTCCTTATTAATTGCGCAATGTCCTCTGTGCATACTAGAGAACGATTTTAATATTTTGCCTTTTATATTCATCAGTTTCGCAAGCAAAACGTAACTCAGCCTTCAGCTCTGCTGTACACTGAAATAAATCAAGACAGTTGGGATCGAAGAATAAAAGCTTCGATCCCATTATACATGGATATGCAGAGTTTACTTCCGGAAACTCGGGTTTTTTATTCAGTAAAACATCAATTAACATAAATGATACACTGACCTCATAGCTCGGTCGTACTTCAAAGAAACTTTGCTCCCTCCCCACAGAGAGACAGCATTCATTGAAGTGTTAGTTGTATCAATATGTACGTTGCTGCACCGTGACAGACGCTTCCGAGACGACATCCTTATATGATCGCGATTCTTATATTAAACTAAGTGCATTAACAGATAATGCATTACTGTAAAGTTCATATTTCCTGCATTTTTTTCGTTTGATGTTCGCAGTTATTGCATCTCAGCTCTCCAATTTACTGATTGAAGGTGTGAATCCATCGGAGGTTTGGATCCCTTTGCAGCAACGATACTTACGAAAGTCTTTATTTAGGTGAAGATTATCTTCGTCACACGGTATGAGATTTCCATTCTGCTTATTTGAGGATTGAATTGGCTTCAAAGACCACTATGTTTGGTTCATATTCCACTTATTCCATTTATTCCACTTACGGTATTAAATGTAGGATAGTTGTACAGCCTATTGCGAGTGGAAATCAAATAAAAGTATATATCACTCATCGTGCCCTCTTCACAATCGATACATCCACACAGAACTACATTTTTACAATTCGTTTGACACGCAATAAAAGGAAATATTTGGTTATGAATAAGTGGATATATGTATATCCGTAATAAGACAGATCTTTTATAGTTGGTTATAAAGGAAGGAATTAAGGCCTTACACTGAAAATAATACTATATATTTTATACAAGAACTCACAAACTCAATTGGAAATGAATCGGCGCTACTTCAATTAAAATTTAGATCTTTTAAAATACCAGTCCAGTTAGATGAAAAGACGACTGCAACGAATCAAGTTCATAAATCGAACAGCTGATTGCGATATTAGATTATGAGATGAATTTTGGCCTATCGTTTGCTTTCAAAGTCTGACGTATCTTTGCGCCACCACATCCATGTAAGGTTTAATTTAAATCAATCTTACCTGGCAATGGTATTTCAGTCACAAAAAGAGAACGGGGGTTAAAACAAATTAGTAGGAGCATCGCTAGGAAAGTCTCCCAACCGAGAACTACTAGAGAGCTGATTTATTATGAGAATATTTTTCAATGATATCAGCGTGTCATACGACTAAAAAATAATAATAACATCTCTAATAGCATCTGATAAAATATCACGTTCGATCGTGACTGCATGAACAAACGATTGTGAAACGAAAGAGGAAAGCAAATCAGGTACTCCTATGTATGAAACTTAAACCACAGGTACTTGGTCTTCATCTTAGATTCGGATGCTTAAGTTGTAGTTCCGATAATGATCAAAAGTACGATTTCGTTATTCGAACGAAACCTAATTGTCGTCGTATAAAGTGATATCTTTAAGTTCGCTAAACATTTTCAACTCGATGCACAAACAGTAAATTAATGATCACTCTTCTCTCCGATAGAGACATCTGCTTAACTACTGCTCATCTGAATTAAATTACCTGCGCATTATGAATTCGGCCACTTTCTCTAAACCTGTTATGGCATGTGAAACAGCCAAGCAACTCAAAGTTTGCATACTAACTTTCTCTTTCAACTGTTGGTGGTCTCTGGAATAGCAGCCCCACGTAGATACAGGTTACTTTTTCCGTAAAGTATGCATTTTCAAAAAATAACATATTAGGTCTTATTTATTCAAAATATCAAAATCAATAGATGAATTTTAATTGCTTCATGCATCGCTGTTAAGTGAGGATAGCATGTTGACGATGACAAAGATTTCTAACATTATTGGGTATATCATTTGAAGGTCATCAAAGTACATCATTTGAACTTAAGTATTAGAGATTTTAACAAGGGAGATTCAGAGAATGCACCTTGACATACTTGAGAAACAAATGATTGCGCTGATGTAAGGTAGTTTGAACAAAAGTTGAAGCTTGGATGAAGTCTGTACTCACTAGCCATAAATAATTGCTGGTGTTTATATTTTCATTAAATTTCCTGGGCTTCTGGTCTCTGGTGGAAGCTTTCCCTCCCGTAAAATAGTCTAGCCAGCCATTGAACACGCTTAACATCATGCATTTGCTTTTATCTCCTTAGCCCCCTTCCTCTTCATCATTTCATAACAACCCACGCCATTTTTATTGATATTTCCCGACTCTTATATAAATGTTAATATGCTTAGGTACCTTTCTGAATACAAGGGTTGCAAAACCTTTTCCCACTTGTTGCACACGAAATTACAATAGATTTAGTCTGAAGGTCAGTTTTTGCTTTCGGTGGAGTATTGTAAAAATTGTATCAATAGACGATGCTGTGGATTCATTTGGACTAATGGAGAGAAATACTCGAATTTCTCGAGGGAGGGATAAACAACAAAAAAGAAAAAGCGGGCGAAACCAAAGTGGATGAGGTAGAGAGAAATACTGGTAATGAAAAGAAGGGTACAGAAATGATTTTATAAAAATAAAAATAAAATAAAATAAAGAAGTTTCTTCTCTTGAAAGAAAGAGGAATTTAAAAAAAAAAAAAAAGGCTTGTGTAAGTTTAGTGCGGTTCTGATTGGTTCGACTTGATTTGGTCACGAGCTGCGGACGTCTCCTATTTGTCGTGGTCTTTGTCCTTAGTATCCGATAGTCTTTCCGACACTCGGACCGTGCTACTACCAAGAAAACCGTCCAATCTGAAGGATACAATTAACCGCCATGTTAGAGTTAGGAGAAAGCGAGAGAGAGAAAAAAAAAAATTCCAGATGTTTATCAGAGTTTGTGTCCGCTCAGAAGGCCAGCGAGCGTGAGGGAAGATTGCGTCGAGGTGGGGTATCAGTCTCTGGGATCTCGAGGCTGGTCACGCCGTCACCTTGCCCCCTACCGCGCCCACCCTCCACCACCGCCGGGAGCTCGGCAAATCCCCCCCCCCTTTTCCCCTTTTCCCGCAACCTGGCTCGGAGTCGGCAGATAGAGGGTTCCTACACACTTCGAGGATACTAGTGCGGCGGCAGCAGAGACTGTCCTGTCCCGGAACAGGCTCTTTGGCCGGGGGCGAGGGGCGGGGAAGGACGCCTGTCCTCCGACATCTCTTGGATAGATGACGAGAGAGGTCGAAGGCGAAAGGACAAGAGCCCGTATAGAGAGAGAGAGACGGCCGGCTATTGTTTTGCTGGAAGACTGCTCTTAGCAGGCTCCCAGCTTTAATATCCGACTCTGACAGTACCATGGAGGTTAACCGACTCTACGACAATGGGCGAGTACGATAATGTTTCTGTCAAGCTTCCAAGACTGGACAGCCTCGTTCCCAATGTAGTTTGCCCTTCATGCGTAGAAAGCACTTAAAATACTTGCTTCAACCACACCTACAGCTTGAAATATAGTTCCACAAGTCTTTCACCTTCTCTACTTCTGTATAGCTTAGTGATTATCTCAGATTTAGCAGCCAATAGGATGCTACGAAACATCGTTTTATTTCTTTATTTTTGTTTCCCATGATAACAAATCGGTCTAGTGAAAGACTGAGCAATTAACAATTATTATTCAGTACTAGTAACCAGCTCATTTAAAAGCATACAGAGTGATATATGAATACATACCGATTTTCTCAAAATATAAACACCACATACTTTCTCTCCGGTTATGTAAGATTTACAAACTATCTTTCTTTGTATTATTTCATCATTATAGGAAGCACTGCTCCAAACGTTGGCGAACAACATACGCTAAACATATTTATGCTAACGAGATAGATTAGTGTTATTTATGCTTTCTACTGAGCACGGATTAGTGTTATTTATGTTCACCCCATACATTCAAATTAATTTTAACATGCCAACATGCTAGCATCTTATACTGTGACCCACTTTAATGAAGAATTATGCTTTGGAAGAGATGGAATATCGCTTAAAATTGCAGGTGCTGCATATGTAAATAAGACAGGCGGTTTAAATGTTGTTGGTGTATGCAGTTAAAGATTAGGTTCTTCAAACATGATCAAATGTGGGTATATATAAAGTTAAGTCTCTTTTTTAAATAAAGAAGTTATACCCGATGTTAGAATAACTTTATTCATACTAAAAGTGGTATTTTCTGACCTGTTCCTATACACAGAAAGGCAATACCGATTGACCAAGTGGTCACGTATCTATCCGCTTTCCAACAAACAGGCTTCGGGTTCGAATCCCATTATGGACACTGTTGTTTGAGACTGCGTTCAGGTGGGAGATGAATTTCAACCCCGGTGTGAGACCACCACCCTTCATATACTGCAGATCTGAAATGGCTTGAAAAAGATTCGATGTTTGCTCTCACGATGAAGGTTTCCAAGAACACCCAAAAACTTCTTAGCCCCTCCCACAGTACTAATGTACTATACGTTTACAACCTGTCTTGGGAGAAAGTTGCATAAAAGAAATAAATAAAACGTTCTTGATGATTATTAAAAAAATATAAGTTTTTCCCTCTGATTGTTGGGAAAAAATGCTCACAAAGAAGCGACTTTTGTAACAACGATGCAGCCGGTTCATCATAACCGCTCACAGAAAAAAAGTAAAGAAATCTCTAGAAAAGCGAACGTATTGAAAACATATTCTAAAGAAATAAACGACGGTTATCCTTGTATAATGAAGAGGTGAGGAGATCGCGCGAACAACTATTGCCAAATGAGCTGGATACTGTGCTTGATCGCTTCTTTATTACAACGGGAGTGAAGCATGTATTGCATTTGCAGCACGTTACTCTGAGAAGGAATAGCGTTTAAATGTGGTCATTAGCTGGATAAATGGGAAAAGTCTTTTCTCTTCTAACTGGCGCCCTCATGGACAACATTCCAATAGTGTTGCTCAGGTAAGGGAATGAGGAAGAAAGAAACAGCGAAACTGTTTTAGAATGGTGAGACTTTGGCTTTTTAACTCTTACAACGCTCAAACATTTCCCAGAATTCCAGTCATGCGAATCAACCCGAAGCACTCACGGTTCCGTGACAACAGAGCAAGAACGGAATCATTACACCAGTTCGAAGTCCATAACGCTGCCTTCTTTCCTCCTCGATTCCCAATTGACTTCTGGCCTGTTAGAACTGATCTACTTGTTATTCTACTCGCTTATTAAACACCTGGCAATCCCCCGTCTCATACTCCTGTTTCCTTACCCAATTCTCATAATCACTACTGGAACATTTTGTCTACGCCATTTTCTTAAATACAGGACATTGTTTTGTAATATACACGTAACTTATAGCCCATACACAGGATGGTGGGGCGAGTGAAGATCTGGGAATCTATCTCGGATCTGTTTATTTTTTGGCCATCATAAGAAAATGCAACCAAATGTAGTGATTTAATCGTTTTTTTTTATGCAAAGCGTGATGAGAAATGGAAGTTGGTGCACTTCATATGCCGTGGCTGAATTTAATAATAAGCAGGAATAGTGTTCAGTGTGTTGCATATCAAAAATAAGGCATCACTAACTTACAATGGCCAGTATCAAAAACCACCAGATATACATTCTCCGTGCGGGGAGCGGAATAATTTTTTTCGACTATATCATAAGCATTGATACAAAGATTATTCTATATGTACATGAAAATACGATTTAAACAGACCATAGAACTTATTTTTTATTTATTTTTCGAATTTCGTATTTGCTTTTTAGTTGAAGCCCTTTTTTTTCAAAAGTTATTTTAAAACTACTACAGAAATGAATAATACATAAAACTGACTTGATAACATAGAATATCGTGAAAAATGCTGCTTTCCCTCTCTTTTATTCTTAAATTTTCAACTACTATAAAAGGGGGTATTAATTTCCACCAGCTGTGTTCAGTGTACATATCGTTTACGACTGGCGACTCTATGGTAGAATCAATTTACGTATGCGCCAGCTACTGACAAAAGACCGAACTACATATAATGGTGGGTGTGACGTATTGGTACAGCGTGCAACTACTGGTAATGTACTATTTCTGATGATGGTAGCAACATCCGATTTCTTATTCAAGGTTTGAACAACTCGCCATTGTCGATCGGTTGACCATAATTTTCGATCTTTATAGTTCTTCAGTACGTGTATTTACCTATGAATATCTTATCCTGTGAGTGTAATATTGAGTTTGTTCTTTTTCCAAGCATCATTCGTATTGTAAGCACCATCAATGAAATATTTAGTTTTCCATTGTATTTTGAGCATAATATTTCACAGAATTACTCCGATCTTTCGTTATCCTAATAAGCACTCTCTCTTTGCTCTGAGAGAAAAAAAGCGATCTTGGAATGAAAAAACCTCGTTCTGTGCATAAGAAAACACGAAGCACGTGGCATTTCAATCGTTTCTGTTGATCAGCCAGTACACTTGTTATCTCTAAGTATTCAACGTTATTATTTTGGTCAACCTTGCAAAAGTTTACCCATAATACACACTCAAGCTAAATTAATTTTGCGATCCTGAACAGCCAAATGGATGAAGTTTCCCCTTTGCAGTAAAATAGCTTTAAGTTCGAATCCCACCATAGTGTAGCTGTTTATCTAATCTTTAATCAGTCCACGGTATTGACATTTTCGGTTTTCAACTTTTCGGAGACGATACTCTCAAAAGAGTGGTGTTCATATACCCAGTTTTTCAACCATTTGATGCTCGCTTCAGATTTAGTCATTCACACGGGTAAGCGGAGTGATAATTAGGTCAACAATTGTTCAACTCAATTTATAAATTGAACGGGTGAAACGAAATCACATGGGGATAGAGAGGTTACGTTTATCATGGAGACTTGCTTGTGCACGATTGTGCTTCGTATATTCATGAAGCACTTCATTAGTTTTCCAGTCATAATTGTCTGCATGACCACAAGTTGGCCGAGGGAGGGGACAAAGAATGCTATGGTATTAGCTCCAGGGACTTTCATCATCATCAGTAGCACCGACAACAATAAAACCAAACCGAACACCTTCGCGCAATAGCCGAAAGCCCTATCTTATTCGTCTTGACTGTGTACGTCAAAATGAACAACGCTACCTTTTCTCCCGGCGGCAACAACACGTCCCAGGTTGAATAAAATCTCACGACAGCTCTTTCATCAAACAGTCTTAAAAACGACACGTGCACGTTTTCTCTGAAAGCTTGCATTCTTTAGACGAGAAGGATTCGACCTATCCACGTGTCAAGAGGGATGTCGGAAGCTGCAAGTATTAGCGCAGTTTGGTTGTCAACTGTCAGACGGTCTTGGAGTTCCTGTATCCAACTGTCACGCCACAGACAGACAGACACATTAACAAATGCGAATAGCTTGCCACCATGCGGCTTGGCTTAGCAGTCGAAAGAGGTAAATTTAAAAAAAAAAAAAGAAAAAAAGCGGCTATGGGAGATCAAGGATTAGGCTGTCTATGCAACGATTTGAAGCTGTGTCGGAGTGGCACCTGAAGGTAGCACGACAAAGAGAAAGAAATCTTTGCAAAGCAAACACGATTTTCGGACAATTTATCACATCGAGATTTCATTCGCGAAACTGGTGGCGCTCTGCACGAGGAGGGTGGGTGATGGATGACGTATAGGGACTTCATATGTCTCCCCAGGCAGGAAAAGCAAGCGTGACAAGGCGAGGAGAAATAAGCTGCGACGACAAATAAACAAATTTCCAATCTAATGGGAAAGTGTGGGGGGTAAGGGGGGGAGACTAAAGTGGGAACGTACAGTGGTTGACAGAGACAAGTTGGAAGCTATTTGTAAATGGCACGTGAAGAGCAGGTTGCTTCGTGTGTTAGGGAGAACGACTGTCTTCATTGAAGTATCGTAAGAAACGGAGTATAATTACCGCAATTGTGCACTTAAACGTTTTTAGTGCATTCTTACTTCGATACAGGAATCTCAACTAACACTTGCATCCTGCTTGATTTACTGCGATTATTCAAGTAGTATATGGATGAAGCACTAGGGATCGATGACCCCTCATTTCACAGTTGAAGAATTTATCACTTAAAACATACCAACGGAATGGAAACGATTTTTGTACACCGAAATCTTTGTGCTTCTCACTAGTAATTACTAAATAAGTAACGACAATTTGCATTTTTGATCTGAAAACAAACTATGTCAAAAAGCATCATTTATGATTTCGATTAATGGCTCGAGTATTATTACAGCTACAACGCTTCTGTTTGATTATTATTTTGGTTATAGAAGTCAAATTACTCAGATAGGATACATAAGCGGATGAATAAAAATAAGTAATAAGTAATATTGGTTACGAATTTCCCTAAATCGTATAAAAAGGAACATTTGAGAAAAAAATAATTTTTCACTGGAATTTTTTTTCCTGAATTTTTAAATTGGACTTATTCAAGATGAAGATTCTTAGTACCCTGACAATAAGTAAAAATCGGAAAATAGGTTTAACTTTACACGCACTTCAACTAAAAAAATGTAAATATTTCATATGATTTTCATCACCTTGAAATTCAGGAAATATATGGTCATTAAAACAGGGATATACTTTTCAGAATGAGTATTTTTAAAAATCCTGTGTTTTTATTCAGTCAATTCCACACCATCAGAAATTAAGTCGTTTGGAGGCCTGAAGTGGCTAGATCCACGTTTGGTCTCTAGAGCAGGGTTTCTGGACTAGGTAAAAAAAAAAAAAAAATGTGTGTACCAAATCAATAAAAAATATGAAGAAATCCCTAACTCGCCCCACAGCGCGAATATACCTTTCGTGGTTAGGAACTACAATAGAATCCTTCAAAAGGAAAATCTAGTCGACAGAATGCCAAGCTCCATATGTTAAGACATCAATTTGTTCATATCTTTCATTATCTTGTTGACTTTTTTAACCGTTACTAACAGATCAATAAGGTATAATAATATTAAAATAAATTATAAGAATTAAAAGTTTTATGAAACATTTAAAACAGAGACGGGATGATGATCTGTTTTTTATGCAATCTTTGTGGGGGTAATAACTACCTGCAACAGCGTTTTGGCAATGGGAACAAAACCAGTGCAGTAAATGAATGGAATATTTCTTAATTTATTTTTTCTTTCTTCTTGTAAATCGCCAAAAAGACATTATGCATTTATTTCCAGATTTATTATCTAAAACTCCAAATTAAAAGCGAAGTCGTTACACGGATAAGCTGCTAGTGAAACGAGCATTACAGATAATTTCAATTGTGCTGAACTGTCATCCCAGAAATGGCGATTCTTTGTCATTATATCCTGGAATTTTATATGAGTACATAACTTGTGAATTTTGAAAAGATATCAGCACGACATCATGCCACAGTTTCTACTATAGGCAACTTCTTTTTTTTGTAATTAAGGATTATCCATTAAATTAAGTAATGCTAATTTGGGGAGGGATTCTCTGCCTCATTTCTCTGTCAACTTTGTAAATATTGTATAAAATGGATTCTTCCCAGTCTGTCACAGAAGACCGACACCAAAGTGTTACGTGTGATATCTAGCTAAGTCCAAATGCTATAAGCAAGATCATCTTGCCTGCAACATTATAACTATTCTGCCTGGTTTTCAGTCAGCTGCTTATTGTGCATGAATCAACATCCTCTGGGCATGCATAAAAAGGAACCAAATTATGCATTTCTGCATTTTTTTTGCAAGTTTAATGCAAAAACTGTAAATCTCTAATCTGTACCAATTATCAAGCCAATAAAGGGGGTCAATACAGTGAAAACCTTAAGTGGCGGACTGCACTGCCACCCCAAGTGTTGATGACAATAAAGTGTGTGTTAATTATGTGTGGCCGCAGCGAACACAACGTACATTAGGAGTATTATCGATCAGCATGATGGGACATAATTAATGCCACGTGCTCAAACATTCACGAGTCTTGTACGTTCGAGCATGACAATTACGAAACTCGTTATGGAAAGACGGCAATCGCACCGTAAGAAGGATGCCAAGTCTTCCCCAAACTTCTATGCGTCATGATTTAAGATGTTCCACTCAGTGCCTGTATTTTTCACCCCACACTTGAGGGCTATAAACCTATGGGTCGATAGAAGAGAAATTGTCAAAAGACGCTATGTGGAAAGAAAAATTCCTTAATGGGAGGTTCTCGACACTTTAATAAGCACTGAATAAATGATCTTACCATTCCAGGAGAGCTTTACGTCCCCAATGAACCCTTTGGGCCCCACAGACGTTGTCTTGGCTCATTTTTATTTATGTTAATAAGGTTTCGCCAAGGTGATGAATAACTAGCATCTGGCTGTGTCGTTTAAGTCGAAAACGGTCGCCTTTTTTTCCCTCCCTCAGTCTCTCTACTTCCCATCTAAGCTTCTAACTCCTCAAATGATCTTTCTTGTTTTAATGGATATTTCGCCAGAATGCGATGTCTAAACAAACATAGGTTTCACGTGGTTGTAAAACTCCCCTTACTGACATGTAATTTTTAACTTCTTTACATTTGAAATTAGCACCACTGACCTTTGTTCCTAACGGATGTTAAGTTTCTCTTCTGGAGTTTAGCTGATCGTGACTGTCGACTAATTTATTAGTTCATTATAAAGAATGCGGTGTCCTTCGTCGTCTTTATTACACCGACTAAATCACGGTGATCGTATATATGTGATTATATCAAGGTGAAAAGGATTGTTTTGGTCAGTTTTGATAAACTGTGATCCTAAATTTCAAAATTGCTAAACTTTAAGAGGAATCATTATGAGAAATACAAGACGGACCCAAATCGCGCTGTAATGAAGGCTTCAATAAAAGGTAAGTGCAATTAGCAGCGGGATAACTCGGCATTACAGAAGAAATCCTGCTAGGAAAAAATGCGAAGTGCAAGTTAAAGGAATGAATTCGGACTATTAGTCATTTAAATGTTGACTGAGATTTCTCTTGAATAGCAGAAGTAGAAGAACTGATGCGATATCACCATATAAAACTTAGGTTGAATTTTTTTAATTGCTACGACACTCACTAGAAGTTAGAATCGTATAATAAACGGTATGTAAAAAGGGACTCTTGTCATACATCCGTAAATCCCGACATGGCATAAATCCTGAAATGGCTTTATGTCATTTCGAGTCTCTGGTAAACAAGGCGACAGGATTACGCCAATTAGTTTTGTTCCAGCCTATGATATTGAAACGTATCATGAAATTAAAGTTTTATGAGGTATCAAAGACTCTCTCTACCTCACTGATTTTAAAAATAACCGACCCTTGAGTTTTATTAAATGCTATAGATTTTTTTTTTTTTTCATTTGTCATTATGGATATAAGTGGAAGTTAGAGACCCTTCTTTGTATCAGAAGCCAATCAGTGGTTAGAAACATTGCAGATCACTTGCAGAAGTTGTAGAGATGGACATACTTCGGTTCGTTTAATTCAACTGTCACGCATCTCCCAAGTGTACATCGTCATCCACTACGAGACCATTCAATGGAATTAGGGGGGGTGAAGGGGGAAAGCAACACAGTCATAGTTCAATTATTTCCTGAATTTCCTTTATAGTTGCCATCGATAAACAAACCACCCTCCACAAAGAAGGAGCACGCACTCACTAATATCGCTCCCCACAACTTGCAGTTAATTATCCCTTACAAAAATGCTTGCTTCATGGGCCCAGTGTAAGATCGCCTTTATAGTCAGCCGATCAGAAGGCGGCACCATGTAATTATCCAAATAGGGCGGCTGTCCTTTGTTGTCGCAAGTCCCGGTCACTACGAAGATCCCCCGCCGCGTGTACAAATTACTTCTCTCGTCGGTGAGGAGACATCCTGACCGCCGTCTTTCACCTTTAACCTGGAGGGGGTACAGTCAACGCAATCACAAGACAAGCTATCTACACGCTTTTTTTTTTCTTTCGATAGGCGACGCCGTTTGATTAGTCTCTGACAGCTGGCGTGACAAATGAACCTCCAGTCGTTTCTTAGATTGAGGAAGAAGACGATGGCAGAAAAGATTCAGGTGGGGAGAAAGGACATTTCGACGAATAAAGGCTGTCAACCTTGTGTCATTTGTGCACTAGCGACAATGGTGTGGTGTTAGAACACTGCGTCTGGTAAAATCAGTGTCAAGGGGTCACATCAGTACAGATGAATTGAGAGAGGCCAGTCGAGCCAATTACACACAAAGAGCAATCTGTCTTCTAGCTGAAGGCAAAGGGAAACTTGGTCTATTGACTTTCCTTGATAAGATAAGGTGGCTTACATAGTTTAGTTAGCTCCTACCTCTCGCTTCCCCCCCCCTCCCCCTCTGTCCTTTCAATAAGCCCGTAAATACTGTATATAACTATTTAAACTATCTCTCCTCTCCTTGAGTTTTTACATATTCCTTAAAAGAAAAACCAAGCATTATATTATCGCTAGCTGTAATATTCTTCGCGCGATATTCGAGAAAGTGAGCGACACCTTCAAGAATTGAAATTTTTTATTTTAAAATTCCAAACAATTAACTTGTTAACTTAGGTTAGAAATTCCTCTCTGTCCGTACTTGATGGGAAAGTTATTTTTTAAAAAATCTCTCCATTCAAGCATTTATAAGAATATTATAATTATGAATGATAATATGCTACATTAAGATGAATTGTTTTGTATTTATTATTATTACTATTAAAGATGTTTCGTGTTGGCGTTTCAAAATATCATTGGCAATTCTAGAGATTCGGATAAAGGCTTCTGCAGATTTATGCGTGAATATTCTTAACGTCTGCCTTCACATGGTCGATGTATTCGCGTTTTGGATATTAGCCAATAATCAATTTCAGAGTAATATTGTGCACAGCATGTCATCATTCAATTTATTTAATTTATTTTTTTAATCTGGTCATCTTTAGAATTAGATAAATAAGCAATGTAAAATTTTATACTAAAGAATGATTTCATTCTTTGAGTTCTCTAACGTATTTATGCGCATATTTCAAATAGACTGAAATGCTAACTGAATGCATCGCTGTCAGTTCCTGCAATTAAATGTAACTTTTGCCGTTTCATTCATGATTCGATTTCCTTCAATAAAGCTTCTCAGTTCTCTTGCATGAATGGGAAGTCAGCAGTACGTCTTAACTACTCAAAATTAAAGCCATCTCTTATATTAACTACACAGAGCGACAGATTTCTGGAAAATCTTATCTGAGTTCCTTTTCTCGCTACTTAGTAAATATTGGAATTACCCATAATAAATCTGAGTGGGTTAGATCAGCATTTCCCCCCCGCTGCTTAGTTTAGACAGCCCTGATTTTTTTTCTTTCTTTTTTTCTTTGGCTTAATTAATGGGTACCTGATTTCGTGTAAAAAGTAACCCATATCCAAAATTCGGAGGTAGGGGGTTTTGAAACCAATATTTAAATATTTTTTCGGAGTCAAGATTAAAATCGTTAGGGATTCGGATTACCTCGAACTATAGGTTGAGTTTTCAATATCGAAGGTGTTCTCTAGCAGGACAGCAGTTTGGATATTTGTGATGTGGTAAAGGATCAAAATTTACGATGTGCAGAACCCTGCACGCTATGACGAGGCACCAGACCATGGAAGATCGGTAGCCAGGAATATTATAATACCCGTATTTAATCTACGTTAACTTTGATAGAG
The DNA here is from genome assembly GCF_054136105.1 of Typopeltis vanoorti. Classification (NCBI taxonomy): domain Eukaryota; kingdom Metazoa; phylum Arthropoda; class Arachnida; order Uropygi; family Thelyphonidae; genus Typopeltis; species Typopeltis vanoorti. Next base: position 109,785,209 of record NC_143564.1, read on the forward strand.
TGTGACAGTCAGTATTTTACTTAAAGGAATACATTTTAGAAATTGTAATCTAATTCGGAATTATTACTTAACTTGCGTGTCGGGTTTCTTCAAGCATATCGTGTTTTTCTCCCGCTTTCTGAATTGGGCCTGTAAGCGAAATAAACACAGAATATAGGCTATTAATAGGCTAACAGGGGTGAAGTAAATGGTATTTTCGCGGTGACATGAACTGTTACAAGAAAAAAAAAAAAGATTACCTTCAAATCAAACAAACCGACTCCTGTGCAATATTTCTTTCCTACTTGCCCAACTGGTTTCTAGAAGAACAAAAAACACCCTACAGGAAGCTACAACAAAAGAACGTTTGATTTTTTTTCTTGTCAAGAAAGCATACAAAACGATTTTTTTTCCTTTCTTTCTTTGCTGTGTTCAGTCATCCTTGGTTTCCCAGTGACTTCTCATGTGTTGAATACTTAGGTCAGAGGTGACACTCCGATGCACTAGAAGTGACCATCTGGTCTTCCGGAACCTCTACTGGCCGCCTGCCATTCTGAGTGATGAAATATGGCGGGGGCAATATCGAGGAAATTGACTGCGTCCTGTTTTGTTTAGCTAAAGGCAGTTTTCGCCGAAATTGATCTCCCCAAGTCGTGACAGGAGGTCTTGAGACAATAACGTGATTCCCAGTCAGAAACTGGGAATCACTTCGAAACGCCAGACGTTGTCCCTAATCAGTAGGCGACAAAAGAGACTCGGTAGAGAAAATCGAGCTACATTCATGTAACCTATTGAACCTGGGAATTATTAGGTTAACAATTGGTTCCGACGATTAGGTCAATTCCTTTTATAATACTTGTTTTGTTGGCAGGTTGCTTGAGGCCTGAAAATGCCGCTGATCACCAACATCGTATCCGTAATTAGTTCATTACTCATCCAGCGAATTGGCTAAACTGTTTGACGCAATTCTTAAGGTAGCTATTTGTCATGGGCTGCTTGCAATTGTGCATTGTAAAAGATGGAGTACGGGAAACGATCGCTCTGATGTCGCAATAAGTCTGCTCATTTAGTTCGGTCTCCAAATTGAGTGCAAGTGGGAGGCAGCATCGCAAGACGATTTTTCCATCAAAGATTTTAAAATAACATTTCGGTTACAGACATCTCGTCTCGGTTCTTTATTGGAATGTCTGATGATAATTTAGAATACTGGTCACGGTTTATAAATGGAAAAGGAAAGCCCGAGATGGCAACACGGGCTGTGCCGAATTGGAGATATGTCATCAATTTTTATTGTTACGTCAGCCGCCTAAGTCATTATGAGCATCTTAACCATTTCGAAGCCCTTTTGTTTTCTAAGAATTTATTGCAACATCTGAAGAATACAGCACCAAATACCTATATCAACCATTTATTTGTCGAAGTATTGTTTTATACATTCCAGCAACAAGTCACATTCTCTTACTGATAATATTAATTTTTTAGTTCTTCTAAATCTACTACGGGGATTATATATTTTAACTTCTGTGTAGTAGATGTGTAAAATAAGAAGTTATGCAAAGTAATTGCATAACTGTTTACTTAAAAAAAAACTTGCATAAATGCCTTGTCATTATAAGTCTGCATAGAATTATTCATTAGAGTGCAATTCTAAAATTCCTATTCGGAGAAACAGTGTTCTATACCCTAATTATCAGGACCTTGCCTCTTTTTGCCATAGTACAACCTTATCAGAAAGAACTAGTTTTTGTGATTGACATTTAGAATTATCACAGAATTTTTAACATTAACAACGAAGCATTCATAATGAAGGTCAAACTAAAGCTCACCCTTTGAAAAATGACAAATTAATTTAGCCAATCTAGATTTCTTTCATATAAAGAATTGAACTATGAATGTCACATGATTTTGGGATTGACTGAACTATGCGGATAAAAAAATAATAATAAACAGTCTTTACTGAACCGTTCAGCTCAAATATTCACTTATCGAAGCAGATGACACTTTTCTTCTTAATTCATTACTTTTGATCTGAATTTAATACTAATAGTCGCAACTTTTATATAGCAGATAAAAAAAATGTTAAGAATTTGATATAGATTTAATTAGGTGTAGCAGTAATTACTATGTGGTAAAATTATTTAATTAGTGATAATTCCATAGGACAAGGGGAAAAAAGTTTAATTTCTTTCTATAAACGCAGTATGTCCTAAAAAGTCATTTATGCTGACAATGAGAAAATTCCATTATTCTGGGTTTTTAGAGAAAATCATTTTTTTTAATATGTGCCAAGTTTATCTGGATTCTACATAAACAAGAATATTTACGCTATCGTCTTTTATCCGACGACGTGCATTTAATAAGTGTATTTGCCACATTTGGTATTTTTCATGTGGTGTACAAATTTCGCTGCTAAAATGCTATAGAATTACATGTTAATCAATGGAAAACAAATTTTTAATTTACTATGTTAGTAAAGAAATTTGCATTTTCTCAAACGAAGTAATAACACCAAGAATGTTAATAAACAAATCAAATTCACTAATTTCTGTTGTCCACTATCAACATTGATAATTTGGGGCCTTCTCTTGTATGAGATCAATCGATCGAGGCTACTCTGCTGTGTGCAACTGTTTCAGTTCGTTGCACAATTTTCAACTTCAGATTAGAGGGAATTTATGACAACGCTCACGAAAGGCTGTAAACCTGTGGCACTTCTGGTACCGTAGTGGACCAAGACATAGATAATTAGGAAACTCTGTTCTAGAGATCAAACATGGAACCTTGTAAAATCCGCTGCAAAGCCTGCAGTAACCAAAGCGGTGTTATCACACCGAGGGAATGAAAATCAGCTCTGCTGCTATCTGAAGAGTTTCGCATATAATGTCACAGTGGGTAAGAACCCACATTATGTAATTTGGACAACATAAATTTGCATCATTTTGCTAATGGTGCCAACTGGTTACTATGACGCTTTTAATTTTCCAATTCGAATTGAAGCATAATTAAAAATCTAAGCCATCGATATGCCCGCTCCTGTCTATTAAAAAAGTAACTTCTGAACTAATATCCAAAGCACGTGTGTTTGAAATGAAGTTTAACTTAATATAACTTCAGAATTTTCGATAATTGGAATGCAAAAGAGTTGATGCCATTAAAACTTTTGGTAAAAATCGATTATTTGAAATACACACTTTTCGGTTAAAAAAAACAAAAAAAAACCACGGTTAATATTATAAGTGATGTTGATTTGCAATAAATAAAAATTAATTTGTAATACAGCTAATTATCTTTTATGACAATTTTTAAAAAGAAAATTATGTGGCATTCAAAATTCTTGGTATTCTGATTTTTATCTCCTTTTCGGAAAATATGGGAAGAGTGCTTCAGAACATTTCGAAACAGCAGCAGTCTGTTTTCAGGTATTTTCCGCAAAGTATGTAATCATCCAATTAGAGGACTGCATATTCCATCTCCAGTTGTTGGATGTAATATAAGTAATGAAATTATAACATTTCTCCTCCTGGCCAAGATTTTCTTGGTTTTTCTTTGTTTTTCAGCGATATGTCTCGTAAATTATACAATTTATAAACTACAGCTGTTTAATAAATGATCCCGCTATTAAGGGTGGTGTCTGGTCATAAAATTTTGCAAGTGATCAAGTTACATTTGAATTTCTCAGAAATCATATTCACCTTCCCTATTTTATATACAAAATGTTTCCCGATAGACTTACTGGAACCTTTCTATATCTGTAATTAAGTGCTCAATAAGTTAAGCAGTACACTTTAAATAAGAGACCAAAATGTACTTTCATACCACTCTGTTATATCACGAAGGGCGTCCTGTTTTAAATGGCCGTATTATGATAGCACGCATTAGGAAAACCTTAGTAATTACAAGTTGAACACACTTTTGCTAATAATGTAAAAATGTATCGTAGCAGACAGTGCGCTTAGTATTCAGGGGTAGACTTGAGTCTGACAGTGATTTGTTACGTGCGATTCCTGCTTGTGTACAGTTTAAGAGAAATGCTTCTCAATAATACTTCTGGCACTGGATGTCGCCATATATCATCAACTCTGCATTACACTGCTATGTTCTGAATTTAAAGTAATCGGTTCCCATAGCAACACGTGTCATGCTCTCCTGCTTTCCTTTGCTCCTTTTACTAGGCTAAACGGTAATATTTATTACCGTTTAGCCTTTTGTTCAATGATATTTTATATTTTTAGTTCGGTCTTTACCTTTTGCTACTTCCGGTGAGTGCCCAAATTGCAATCCTCAGAATAAAATAATTGAATAATTAATTGAAATGTTCAGTTACACCTTCGGTTGTTATCGCAAACTCTTCTTTGTTTAAATTAAGAACTCATTGATTTGCTTCATTTTTTTTTTTTGTATTTTTCATAAATGATAACCAGAAAGATTTAACGCAGTCAGAAATTATTTTTAGTGTCTGTCTACCTGCCCGAATAAGTGTTCTTGTTCATCTCTTAGCAGCATTACGCAGAGACTAAAATTAAATTAATACATATAAACAGTAGCAGAAATTGTGTGCAATTAGCTGCTCAATGTTAACAGGCATCCTCAAATATCTGGCTGTTTCAACTAGTGATTAGTGGATATTGTAGATCAGTCTAGAATTCAGAAGAAAAAAAAAAGTTTCCTTGTCTCTGAATTACTTGGTTTCCTTTGTAGCGGATGTGAAAAACGAAAAATAAGCAACGTACTCATCTTTCTGGGAACAATAAAAATATTATTTTTCGTGCTTCAAAGAATTCGCAACAAATCGTTTCCGGTAGAGGGCGTTGCTGTAGGCCTGTATACTTTCTTCAATAATTTGCGTTGCGCTTCTCATATCTCTTCTGGTTTGGGGGTCAGGGCAGCCGCTATCACCGGCGTATCCCCTGGAAACACTGCGTGATAAACGACGACTGGGCCACTCTGTCACGGACGCGCTGCTGTCTCATCCAGAGGGGTTCCGCCGTATACCATTGTTCCTGTGGGCGTTGTCCTGGCCCCAAAACCACGAACTTCGTGTCCATGCCAGAGCGGAGAACTCAAGTGATGACACGGCGATAACCACCTGTCTCAAGCTGCAGAAGAACACGAAACTGAACGCGGAACGGGACAGTCCACTCCCGACGAGCCATCGACCAGGCTACGACTGACCCACGGTCACCTTCTCGCCGTTCCCGCTCCCGGCGGCCGTCAGCAACCCTGTAATTTGGAGGCTAGTATCCATTGTTACTGTGTCCAGGTGTGCGCTTTGGCTAATGGCGCTTCCCAACCTCCGAGCTTGCCGGCTGCTTTCTTCCTCCCCCTCTGCCATTCCATCCCCTCTTTTCTCCTCCCTCGAAACGCAGTCGTCTCCGGATCGTCCATGTCTTCGTCCGTCGTTGGTGCCACTAGTCGATCTGCTTTAATGCTGCCCTGGCGATGATGTCAGTGATATATGAGATCGGATGCGGCCGTCTTAACCAGTGACGGTGCATCTACCTAGCCGCCGGACACGACGGCAGGAACTCTGCATCTCCATGACCGGCTGTGGCAGGTCTCGATACCATCCGATAAGTTGGGGTGGGAGCGGGATGCATTCCGCTGTAATCACAGGTTGGGATGGGGGTGGGCGAGAGATATTTCATATGTCGGATTTGAGTGTCATAGAGCAAGCTGGGTTGAAGTTGCTGCCATCTATCTAATGCTCCGCGTCGTACTCTATTGTAGTTGTTGTCAGCCGGTAATTGAGGCACCTCCGGGTGAACAACGAGCACTTCTCTTCTCCTCCCCCCCCCCCTTTTACCGCCGCCACCACTTCTGTCTTCCCCTATCCCCCCGCTTCCTTTTCGTGTTTGCTTATGGGCCTCTTCCTTGCTTTTATGGCGAGGTTACGAAATCCGCTCTGGTCAACGAGAGAACAGTCATGCAGAGAGATGCTACTGCAGACAATGCGTACTTCACTCACAATCAACTGTTCACTTAGACCTGTCACAACAGTGGAGGAGCGAGTCTCCTCGTGCTCCCTTCGCAGATAAAGCAACAGCCCACTATAAGTGAGTTTTTCCTTCTCTCTCGTGTGTATATGTATAAACGCAAAGGAATCGCATGCCTAAAACGTTCAACAAAAATTGACACTGCAAGAAACAATTCTTCCTCTCTTGCATTTTCCAGAAAAAAACTGAGGTGGATCTAAATTTCTGTTCCTAAAATAGGGGGGGGGAGGTATTATTCTTTTTTTTTTAGTTACTAGACAGTTTTCGTCTCCAGTGGGAACGTCTTTCTGCTTATTAGAGAATTACATTGGTGTGGTTTTAAAGGGCTCCATGTTCGTACTCTAGAACCAAATATCCGGATTTTTTTTATTTATTTATTTTTAAACTATTAGAGCATCCACGGTACAAAGTGTGCTCTTATGTTTGTGACCTTTCGTGGATTGGATTCACATAAAAATAAAATATGAAAGTACCTCATGAAATGTTACTACCTTTGCGATATTCCTGACAGGTTATCATTTTATAGTTTATTTTTAGTTTAATTTTTTTCAAGTCCATTGCAGAACGAAACAACACGTTTAACACCTCGCTATGATGAGCTAATTGAATGTGTCTTTTTAAGCAAGACTTTAATTTCTGGACTTTTTTTTTTTAGTTTAAATAAACTAATTTCACAACGTCTGACTTTTTAACATGACTGACACAACTAGTTCAACTTGATTCATATCCATTGGGAAAACTTTTTTTTTCCCCTCCAAGAGATATTTGGAGAACTAACGAAATGTCATTGATTATCCATAACGTTGTTTGGTTGGCAACGTAAATGTTTTGTAAACTACGACGGATCCCACTCCATCCAAACAAAGTATTGTATCAGATTCATAGATACTCAAAGTATATATTCGGATAACAAATAAATACAAAAAATATGTACTTTTTAAAATACTTCTTTCAAGTATTTCTGATATTCTTTGGCATGCTTGAATTCTCATTTACAAGTCGAATAGAAATTCAAGATAAGAAAGTTGCTTTTCTGAAGAGCTACTCTATTGATGTTCAATAAAAATTTCAAGAATGAATAAACGAATGTTAAAGGAATAAACATTTACCCGACTGCCCTTTCGCAACACGTTTTAGCTAAAATATTATATGCATACCATATAGAAATTTATAGAAATGACTAATTGCTCAGTCACATCTAGAAGAAGAAAAAAAAAAACTAAACAGAGGTGGAGTACGAAGCATATCTTTTCCCAGTCCACTTTTTCTTTCTTTTATGAATTGAGTGTTCTCGGCCAGTGGCGTTGTATATAAATTGGGTGCTATGTGAAGAAAAAAAAAAAAAAAAAAAAAAAAAACGAGTTTTCGAAAGGGAACTCTGTCCCCTAGTTTATCTGGACTGAATTCACATTCAGTTGAAATATCTTTATAAGAGGTTCCTAGCATCAGAGACGAGGTTCGAAATCGAATCTTTTCAACAAAAGGGTAAATGTCATGACATTTTCACTAATACGTTAGAGGCAGCACATTCATTTGAAAGCCCTTTTAAATGTCACGTTTTAAAACAATGTTATATACACCCATCCTCACATGAAATATTCCATAATGAGCAGCGCGTTAGAACGTGGGTTTGCTTGTGGAGATTCACCTGTGCTCAGTTGCAATTTGAATTGTGATTGGTGTCCAGTTAGTCTCATTTTGTAATAACTTTTATATAAGAACATCATAATTAAAACTATTAATAATCAGAGAATTACACAAAAATAATCAGGAAAAGTTATTCGATGAGACCAATCTCGACGAGATACATTTCCATGTAATGAGGATCCGCCACCACTAACAGTGATTCTGATTGAGGATGTCACTAATGAGAGGGCATCCTCCAATAAAACAAAGAGGGCTCCTTCTAAACGGTAACTAGGAAAGCGTCCATTTAGGATTAGTTAGAAATGGTAGCGTCATTGATATGAAACCCCGGTAAGGGAAAGTCGCGAATAATCCCGATAACAAAACAACAACCCCCCACCCCCCCAAACCATTACAGTGGCAATTTTCAACGTACGCATGAAGGTAACCACTGAGGAATCCTAACTAATTAGAAATAATTGGAAATGACTAATGACTGTGTGCATCCGTTTACTGCAATCTCAGAGTTAAAGACGTGTGCTCGATACAGTAACTCATTTATAGGAAGGATCAAGACGTCGTGAATCACGTGATTTGAAAGAAACGCCTTCCGGGTACCGATACCACCTTCGTACAAGCGAAAAGTTTACGCCAACCTTTAATTGAAGCTGGCCTTGAATTACACCAGCGCATGAAGTAAAGGTTAAAATAATTGCCATCCGTGCCTAAGTTCAGAGTGTGGACGATGCCGAAGCACAATTTAAGTGCATCTTCGTTTCCTCCTCATCTTTGATTATTCCGCATAAATACCGATGTTAAGATAGAAATTACTGCAGGCGGGAACTGTCTCGTGTGTCTTATCAAGTGATGGCATGCCTTAGCATTACATTCCTAATGAGGGCTTTAATAGCTCTCTCGTTTGTCTGTACGGACATCAGGCGACAATAGTGCACGTGCGAAAAGGGAAAAAACGTTCGGATGGTTTCCGAATGTGTCTGAAATTAAGCTTCGGTATGCATTGGGTAGGTCAAGACATTTTAATAACCGACTGCATCTTGGTGTACTCGGTCATCCAGTCGAATTAAGTGGCATCACTAAGAAAACACTGACGAACAAAACCATCTTCCACATAAAACGTTTACCGCATACGACGAAGATCGGTAGTACAGTGAAACGGTTTAGAGGGGGAAGACATATGACATTTGAATTTCGACGATCCACTGTGAATGCATGAGCATAACGTAAAATAAAAGAGATGGCAACGATACGGTGCGATATCCAAGAAGCGTTTACGACTTTCGGCACGAGTTGCCTTGGTATATTCCTCGATATATATGATCTGATATACTGATGCCGGGAAACACTGTTATGTATACTTCGTTATTCCGGCATAAGGATTTAGTCCTCAACGAAGTCAACTACTTGATGGCAGTGCATTTTTCTTCATTCTTTTTATGTTCATCCACATTCTGAATTAAACAGGTTTTAAAATTTTGCGTTCGTTTGTTTGGTGATTTTAGTTAAATCTTTTAACAACAAACAGCACATGCAGAATTTCAAGAAAAGAAGTGGATGTTGTGGGATTTCAACTTTCCTTTCATAGTCATACACATTTGAACAATTTAAATTTTATATTTTCATTTTTCAAATAAACTATTTTCCTTCGTTTCATCCTGTCCATATTTCCTTCGTTTCATCTTTTGTTCACTTAATGGTGAGAGGAGTATTAAAAAATTCCTAATGAGCGATGCCCACTTTTGCCTTATCCATAAATGGAAGCAAGGCTTACTTATCCGGAAAATGTGTTCTGCTCGTTTTCTTCATCCAAATAAAACCAGCTTGCTTCAAATCGTTAGGCGAATTTAGAAATTATAACAAGTTAACTAAGGTGAGGAAAGAGGTGTCTCAGACAGAAGGTGTTTCTGTCTGAGATCGGTCGGCTGTGCTTCGACTAAAAAAGGCCCAGATTCTCCGATCACTGAATAAATTCAGACCCTGGTTTTTTCTAGACTAGGATTTGCTCAAAGATTTCTTGAGAGCATGGTTTTCTTTAAAGAAATAAGTTAGATTGTTTAATATATATATCTTCCAAGAAAATAAATAAAAATAAACAAAAGTTAATGATTTCTGTAGTTTAAACAATACGTCGTGTGAAGAAAATTCAAATATGTTCAGTTGCCAGACTATCAAAATCCCTACTTTACGCCCTGATACCAGTTAATAAACACAGTGAGTTTTACATCATGCCTTCCGAATTTGTTTTTAATTGACATCCAAAAACGATGTATCCAAACATTGTCTATTTTGTATCTTGTAATGCTGAATTAAGTGCCATACCATCTGAACGGTTTCGTCGTGAAGATATCAGCAGTATGCATGTAAACGACATTTGCTGCAGAATTAGTTTTCTTTGTTTTCTTATATAACACATGCACATGTCAAAAAATCATGTCAATCCTTTTTGTTTCTTCAACTAACAGAAAAGCAGACGGTGTGGCGCCACTTTTTTTTTCCTTTAGTCGAAAGGAAACCAGATTTCTTTGGTAGAACTGGTGTGTAGTATTTTCGAAGTCACGATGTGCAGAATGAACGAAGGAGACAGCGCCTTTAGACCTTCATATGTGTTTCTTCCATCTTTATGAGTGTCGCAGAGGTAACTCAATAAACCTTGACATCCCAAGGATATTCCATGGGTGTGGCAAATGGATACTCTGACCTCTCTCCTCCCCAGCACTTTGACGGAATGATCCAGACGTGCGATTTTTCTTGCTGTCCCCCTTTTGTCTTAGTTATTAACGTTGTCCTGGGTACGCCGCCGTATTTGGGGTTGAAGGGCGGCCGACCGGACTTTAGTGAGACCATCGTTGCGTCCGCTTATCAACTCTGTCATCGCTGATCACCATGGCCTGGCGGACCGCCTCCAGCAGAAGAATTTCAGGGACTGCGTCACGACCGCCTCCGGTGTTGGCACAAGTCACGATTTGGCTACGGTCCCCATCTAATCTCTCGCCGTCAGTTCCTTCCACTGTCGCCGCAAACTATTACCTTCCGCAGGTGTAGCGCGACCCTTTGGTGCTAACTGCTGGCCGACCCCTCCCTCCCTGAGGATAGAATATACTCGACCTCACGTTCACATTCTCAACGCTCGTTGGTCCCTCCCTAGAAGAAAGTGGGTTTGGGTCAGATACGGACCTTCGTATGTTTGGATTCCCAATTAGGGAACTCTCTGCGATGACAGCACATAGCATATTAACTTTGTATTTTATATTTTCTTTTCTTCCTTTTCTCAGCGATACCTTTCTCCCCCCCCCCCTCCTTATGTTGTAATTCTTCCCTGCTTCCAGCTCCTTCTTAGTCGGATCCTTATTTTTATTTCTTATGTTCCAGTTGATGTGAACTGATCATTTCATGTTCAATGGAATGTTGGACAATGGACACATTCAGCAAGACATTAACGTACTCGTGTAGAACCTTAATTGATCTAAATGCACTTTTTAAATTATTTCATTCGCACAATATTCTATATAAATAATGTCGAGAAAACTGCGAGATAGAGTTTTGATATTTCTACTGAGATAATGTTTACTTTATTACTATATAAATACGGAACAGTATTTAAGTTTTCCATTTAGTTCTGGACATGCTCACACAGAAATGCTAAACATGAGGGCATGTCAAAAAGCGGGGAACATGTCCCCTCCATAAATATGAAGCTTATTTACTTTAAAATCTACCACTGGATATGCTGATGCTCTGTTCGTGCTGTTTAAAGAAATCCAAATAAATGTTAATTATAATATGGGAATCCCTCTAACTTAAGGTTGTAGACCTATCCTAATATTGAGTGCCGTGGTTAAGCTAAGGGCTACATAATCCTCTTTAGAAGCCAAACATGGAACTTCCTCAAGCTTTTTCGAATCTCAAAAGCAGAGCGGCAGCCCAAACCGGACGACAAAAAATTCGTCCGCCGTGAGATTCGAACCATGGCCTGTTGAGTGGAGACGCTTTCTCTCCTACCAACAAGACCGAAAGATTGCCTCGTCATCTCTTCAAATACATGAGGTTATTCTTTCATTCCCAAGATCAGGGGGCAGAGACCGTATTTTAAATTACAAAATAAAAAAGGGATCAGGAATAGGTGATCCATACGCTGACTTATTTATACAACACAAAACCGATATAACTCAACGTTCCCTCCATCTACCCTCCTATTGTTTGCTAGTGCTTATTTACTCTCATACTATTCCTTCCCTTTCACTCATTTTTAAATTCATTATTTTATGTAGGCACAAAAATAATAACAAAATACTTACCTACTTGACAGAGTGGCTAGACTGTTCACTCGTCCTCCAACAGGCAGTAGATTCGAATCCCAATTTGATCAATGATATTTTGATCAAAGTGGGATATTGATCCGCATAAAGACATTCATTGATCAATGAATGTCTTCATGCGGAAGAGGAATTTCATTATTAACATTAAAAATTAATCAAGCTATTCTCCTGATCAGCACATTAAGTGTTAGTCAACAATACAAACAAATTCAATAGTACTTATTAATCAAACTACTTCCTTTAAAAGTTTTTTATTAATTAATATTAATTTGCAGTAAGTTATTTCACAATACTATTACATTTAAAAATGGAATAAACTGTGCTTGAAGAAAAAACACACTTTGACACTTGCTTGCGCAATACCAATTATAAAGTCATTAATTTAACGGTCGAATTGTCTTAAGGTAACTAAGATCATGAGCGTTGTTTTGTTTGGAAGTGCGACCGAAGCAGTTACGATATGACGCCACCGTGTCATGTTTGTTAATTATTCATCATCTGTCCCTGGCCGGTTTGCCTGTTTTACGTGATGATAACACAAGTTAAGTTTCCGAGAAGGAAGGGGGGGGGGAGTCACCTGCTTGATATTTCGGATGACTCACTTCCAGATGAAAAGCCCTTGTAAAGGTTCTTCGTGTCCTATACACGATTACAGCATTCAAAATGGTGAGGAATCCAATGTTAATGTCTAATCGCATGTGTTTATCGTCCGGTTTGTTATGCTTGAGTTTCTATCTGGAAAACAAAGTATCTTTTTTTTTTTTTGTTTGCTTATGTCTGATAGATAAATTGAATAAAAATGTACTTTACGGGATTTGAACCCCATCTTTTCAACAAAATAGCACGTATTGTCTGGACTATACCACGAACGTAACTGGTTCCTAATATATTCAAACTTAAATCCCGTCATTTGCTTGGTTGAGTATCCAATGGTGAGTCACACAAATCAAGCCACAATTTATTAAGTTGAACTAATCTTAAAACTTGAATTTCTGTTTAGACCTTAAAAATACAGAAAAAGGTACATCTTTTATAGCGTTAAGCGGTATAAAAGAAATGTAACCTTTGCATATTCTAATAAAACGAATCGTAAAACACTTTTTTGCTGAACCACAAATTATTTTCTTTTTGAAAATACGAAAGGTAAGTAGACATAATTACATTAAATAACAAAACGGATGACTTACGTGAAATTAATTATTTGTTATAAAAAAAAATTTCGGCTGCATATCATTCATCGTCAGTAAAAATATGAAACAGAATAAGAGAACTCCCGTGATACATCATGGAAGTAATATACTTCCATGATATATCACGGATGCTTTAATATGCTAAAAAGTCAATTAATTCATAGATTAAAAAAAAAAAGCAAGATGAGCAGATCATTCAGATAACTGATTGATCTAAGTGCTTTCTGCTGAAAAGGATCCATTTTTTTATATATTTTTTTTTAACTTTTACAAATACTACAACTACAGATATGGGAACTGCGAGTTGTAGAATATTTCAGATTTGTATAACGTCATTTGTACTTCACAAATTCAAGTTGTCCAAAAGATATTACATCTCGGACGGGCAATCTTCTAAATAGTTGCTAAAATAATGCATTTATTCAACATATAATCAACATCATGATCGTTTAATTTAAGGATCTATTTATCTTTTCGCTAACTTTGTTGGAATTCTCACTGATATTCTTGCCGAACGGCAAGAATAATTTAATATATATTTTATTCCAATATTTCGTATACATTAACTGAGGCATTTTCAAGGATAAAATTAACAACATAACTTTATCCTTGAAAACGCCTCAGCACTGACCAAATATATTGGATTAAAATATTGATTTTTTTAAGCTTGTGTTTTCGATAAACTATCAAAATAGGATGACGCGCAAGATGAAAAACATACTGCTGAATAAAAATCTTACCATGATCGACTGACTTAGTATTTGAACCTAGATCTCGAGGGTGATTGAGTAGCATCCTACTCATTCACAAAAGGCGACATTAACAGCATAATTTACCTTAATTCTTCGCCAGGTCATTACATAATAAGTGAAATAATCTGGTAAGCTGCATAGTAGATATAATAGCTACTGAACATCTACGGGGGGGGGGGGGTAAGCAATCTGAGAATAAATGACTAAGTCGGTAATATATTTCTTAATGATTGCCCTGAGAAAACTATGTACATGCATTTAAAGTTGGAATATAGTAGAATATTAACCTGCTTTATCGGAAGGATCCTGAGGTAAATATCACAGGCTATATTTTATTTTTATTTATTTTGTGTCTTTACTTTTGTCATTCGTGACAATGAAATCAGCAATGTAAAAGTTAATTTGTTTACATGCTGCCATATTATGACCAACAGCATCAACTGACAGAATGGCGTCAACAAAATGTGCGTGCACCCTCCTTCACCTTTTTCGAAGGTATCTTTGCACCTCAAAACGCCATCACATTATATTTTAGTGAAGATTTCATTTGTGTGGTTGCACAAAAGCTCGCATCGACGATTGTCAATCCGTCCCTTACAACGACCCTGTGTGTGGCCATAAATGTAAATCATTTTCAAGGCTACAGAAAATCTCGTAACTCTTATTTTTCATACAAATTGACTAGGGAGAGAATTTTAAATAAAGATAATGACATATGTTCGAAACCGGTTTTAAATTGCACTTAGATCGATTTTTTTTTTTTAAACCAGAGGACAAATATTTGTGTTGAAGTATTTATTCCAATAAAAAATTCGGGTGTTTTTTCTGTTTTTACAAAAACATTAATAGACTTCATATAGAACCGAAGATGCATCAATTTTATTCTATACAGTGCAATGCGAAGGATAATGATCTGTGAACTTTTTTCTTCTATCTATATACTCTACGGAGATGTGACAAAGTACACTAAAAATGACAAAAGTGCATACATGCGGCAAATTAATCTAAATGAGACTGTCCAGCAATTCGTGAAGTCAGAAACTCGCAAACACCTTATCAACAAATCATGCAAACATGGATAAATAAATGACGATTTCGAGCCCTGAAGGAAATTACTGCTCAATAAGCAGTGATGAAACTTCAGTGAAAAACAAAACTGATATGAAACAACCAAGTCACAGTCTGATATCAAATCGAATTTTGCAAAGTCCACTGAAGAAGGGAGGGCACAGGCGGAATACATGTTAATCATCACCTCTTTTGAATTCGAAAGCAAAGCACAAAATTCCGACTAGTTGCGCTAAAAAAAAGCAAGATTTCAGCTTACACTAGTTTGCGGAAAACGGAGGTCATCTTGAAATTTCTACAAGAAAAAGCGCAAATTTTCCTAAACACAAAATTTTGTACGACTACTATAATTATCTATTTTTGATGTTTCCTTTAAGCCATCGATTATGGAAATTAATTTTTCTTGACGATAGAAGCGGCTTATGTTACGCTTGACCATAGCATAACTACTTAAAATTATGTTTTCAAAGTCTTTTGTTTTGTTTTTTCCAGCAAGAAAGTATATATGTGATAAATAGATACACAGCAGTCTGCTAAATAATTGTACTTAATAAACTTACTCCTTTAACGCACAGTGTTGCTGATATAATTTTCTCGAAAATGCGTCTATGTTTTCGTTTTATTCTTGTATTTCATGCTTTTATCCTCTTGCTATTGCAAACATTGATGAGAGAGAGAGAGAGTTATAATCATGATTATAAGGTTCCAGATTTGCAAGGCGCGGTGTTATTGTGAAGCTTTCTTTTTTATATCAGACCAAAACCAATCGAATCTTATCACAATCTGTAAAGCTATTTATTGAATAGCAAAAGAAGTCACTTCATTTATTATCGCCTACACTTTTTCCCATCCAATTACTTCCTCCTGTCCCACTTAACTTGAAAATATATTCGAGAGAAGACCTTCACCAGTTTTTTAATTTGGCTTTAATTATCAAGGTTGAGTCCTATAAATCTGAGGTAAGGTGCAAAGGGAGGAGTAATGCTTTTTAGCTTCTAGAAATACAGTTTAAGCCAAGATAAATGGCAGTAGAGCAGACAATCTACTAATAAACTGTTTCAAGAATTCATTTTTCTTAATCTGCATAAATTATAATTTGTAATACTTAAGACCTCAATGAGACCATTATTTAACGATGGGTAAAATTGTTTATTTTATTCATCATTCGGGAATATTTCAGACGTAGAATTGACTTAGATAGTTGCTGTTATTGTTGATGTAAATGAGTTTGAATGCAAGGATAGCAACTGCTGTACTATTGTCGTTATTTCTTATGCTGGAAATGGTAATCATATATTCGTGTTGAAAACTTAGACCGTTTTATAACATTGTACCTAGAATACGTTATTATGCCTTTAGAAGGATATTTTGTTTTTGCAGTTTACGACATCTTTCCACACTTTTCTGGTATCGACCAATTAATTTGCTTTCGAAATTATTGAAACATGCACGAATTTCAGAGTGACTTTTTTCCCTAATCTGTGTAACCTGTAGAGAGATATTTATCTTAAAAGGTAAGCTTAAAATAATAACCTTGCCTTTCAAAAATAAACAACATTCTCCGTAATTGTACTGTGTTAATTAATGACGACTTATTAACATGAAAACCAGATACATTTTTTTGATCCTAAAAATCCCTCAGCATTATTTTAGTGAGAGATTTTCAGAACCTTTGTTGTGAACGAGATTACTTGACACAACTTTATGGATAATCTGTATCGATTTTTATCACCCATTGGTTATAAAATCATTGTGTGTGAGTACTTTTTGTTTTCGTTTCAACTGCTGTTTTTTTATATTTTTGTTTTGTTTTAGCGAATTTGTGGAATGCCTTAGAACAAACAAGTATTCCAGGCAGCTTGTAAAGTTCTTTTCGTTGAAGTATTTGCTTTTTGTTATTATTCGTTCAAACTTTTTTGAATCTGATTACAAGACAAGCATGGATGGAATCCACATTGTTGAAATCAATGTACAGATTGCACTGGGAAAAAAAAAAAGCTTGATCTTAACTAAGAAAAAAAAACGCTTCCGGGAATAAAATCGCCTTAATTATTTAGTTGTTTACATTAGAGGTAAGAATATTCAACACATGGGCTTCATATTTCATGAATTAGCACCCCACGTTCAAAATTGCAACGTTTCAATCGCATATCCTGAAGGCTGACTTGCAAACCTCGACGACCCCTCTCAAAACTGCTTTTAAGGTGGGACCGTCCCTTGGGTGGCCATTCCACCTAACATTCGGCGGTAAACTTTATCAACACGACAACTACTAGTTGCGAAAATGAGTACCGGCTTCATTAAAGAGGCTATAAAGATAAGTCTTATCCTTGGGCTAAGTTCCCCTAGCGAGTTCGGTCCCGTTCAGTGTGGGATTAAGATATCTCCTATGGTACATGTTAACAAGCCGAAGACTTTTTTAAAATTTAATTTGGCGGTTAATTCATATTTAAATAGAGTTAACCATAAACTGTTCCCCTCCTCTTGCTTTAGCCATTTTTCTCCACCCTGTTACTGATTAATTAATGAATACTTTTTAAATCTTTCTTAATTAGTATTCTTTATGCTTTTTTCTAACAAATACATTCCGGTTTTACGCATGTGCATAATATATCTATAATATGCAAACGAGGCTGAAGATCAGTGTTGCGTAGTTACTTGTATGTAGTTTGTGAAATAATTTTTATATAAAAATATTTATCAAGGACACACATATGTATACCTGTGTGGATTTTCCCACTCTGAAGCCGTTTATTTTAAAAGTGGCCTAAGATTTTTCTTTTCTTGCAGTAAGCCCATCTGCCTCTGAAAACAGTCAAGAAATACAAAGTTGGGTGAATACCTTTCGGAAACACGTGATAAATCATATGCTTCGAAGAAGTGTGAAGTTATCTCAAAGTTCCTGCTTGGAAATCATTTGAGAATACTGATGGATTAAAAAAAAAAATACTGGAAGTACTATACTTTAAAAGCAAGTACCCGATGCTTCAACTATCGATTTTTAGAGTACTTTTCATGGTTTTGATGAAGAACTTGATTTTTAAATTATGGTGTGTTTTAATCAAATGATTTAATATTTTTTTTTTCAAGCATCAAGGAATCCATATAAATATACATTTATCTGGATATTTATCAACAAGGAATTAATCATTTTGGGACGAATGACGTGAGAGTGCGTCCCTTAATTAGGAATGAAGAAATCAAGTTACTGTTACTTAAGTACTTTTTTTTTTTTTTTTTTAGAGAATAGAAAGCAACTCCCAAATCGGGTTGTACTTTAATCCACTACAGACAGAAGCGACTAGGGGTGTTACGGATCTTGTTGAGTATCACGTGGAGACAATTAAAGAGCACAATGAGAGATACTATTAACTGCATTTGTGCACTTACCAGTTCGCCTATTTTTCGGAGAAGAGACACGGAAAAGCCCTGCCAAATCTGTACTGAGACAGCATAGCTCGTTTTATTCAAAATGCTTTTATGAAGGTTTCTCGAGTCTTAGGATTCAAAGTTTGTTCTTCCTGCGTCGTTACGAAGGGGCTTATGGGTGGATCTTCCAGTATTTTGTTTCCAACAGTTTACATTCGATTAAATGTTAAGAGAATGTTGTTGAAAGTGCGTATAGATGAAGTTTGATTATCAAATCAATCTTCATCTACTATCTACAGTATTTTTTTTTTTAATGAATAGCTCGCATCCTTACAAAAATAAGGAATTTTTTCTTCTTGACTTCTCTCAGAATCATCCTGACATCTTTCAGCTCTGTGGAAGACTCGAAATAGAAAGATCACACACACATGTATGCGTTAATGATAGATCTCTGTCCAAAAGAAACATTTCCATATGAAACTTTCATAAGTTGATAAGCAGAAAATCTTGCGCGGTTATTGATTTGCATTATGTCTAAAGACAAATTTTTAAGTATTAATATAAGATGATAGAGTATCAAAGTTTTTTTTTGCACTTTTTTGACAATGCCATTTTTTTAATTGTTTGAAAAGATTAAGAACTTTCATCTCCTATTTCAAACATAAAAATGTGGGGTTTCGTTTTCATTTTCAAACATCAACAGAAATTGTGCCTCATATGTGTTAAAATGCAAGTTGATCAATTCACAGAGAGAGAGAAAATAAATAGTCCTTTAACTAAATCTTCAATAAGAAAACTAAATCACAGAAGATAAATTAATGGAGTGAATATTCACATCACAAATAATGAAGCACACGCGAGTTTTCAGCTAAAATAATAGAAAACAAACATCTAAAATAAGATCGCGATATTCCCTGTATTCAGCCCGACATTGTTCTTTTTGTGCGATGTAATTATACGCCCTCTAGCGGTCTGGAAATAAACAACATTTTGAAAGTAAAAAAAGAAGTAGGAAGTCGAAAGGTCAGCGATTGTTGTGAAATAGCCGTACCTCCTATTGTGCCCCAAGTGTCGAGTGGCACTTCAAGAAGGTATCCCTCATCTATCCTCGACCCAGATAATTTACCTAAATCAACGGCCCTAATCGCCTGAAGGACACTATTATTAGAGCAAACGGAATCACGTTCTTCAAAATTGCCTAATTACCATGTATCATCCACGGACCTCCCATCTCGTACCTTTCCCACCTGTCGCCACCTTACTTCATCTTCGCATTTTGCTAAGACTCTGCTTTCCCCCTAGTTGACCGTGGGACCGAAGACAAGATCCGCCCGATGGTATTGTTCACTCCATCCCTCACTCCCCAACTTAATTAGGGACGAAGGTGTGACTAGCAGAGTGTTGTTATTGTTGGGCTTTTGTTATGCAAGCAGTTGGCTCTCGATAACCTTCATAAGGAAGAAGGCCTCTACCGCTTACAACAGTCAACGACACTGTCGTACTCTTTACAATCTCGCCATCATTTCACTGATGTCGCTGAAGGAGCGGTAACGTTATCAAGTTAACTGCTGGAGGGAAAAAAATCGAGGCTGTTATGTAATAAATACAGTTATGTGGGTAACTAACTGAGTGGCCATTATTCTTTCTGGATGGGTTTTGCAAATTAAATCTCTTGGAAGTTGATAAAGTTTAGTGATAACGCAGATAGGACACGTAATGCGGAAAATAAATATTCACACCCTATTATTTTCCCAAGTCTCAGTGTGATCTGTTACTTAGCACAGCGTCGGTCAATATTTAAAGTGCCCTGTTCACTCGTAGAACCTGTACAAAGCTGTCTTTCTTTTTGCGTTTTATTTTCGCACAGAATTGATGAAGGGACAATAAAAATCAGTGAAGTGTAAAAGTGTATTTTATATAACTTATTTGCTCAATCGGTTGTGGGTTTCCTGCAAGCTGTTCACCACTAACAGCCAGATTTCCATTTCTTTCATATCGGTATTTCTAGAAACACAACTTTAGTAACGGACTGCTTAAATATATTTATGTAAAAGTCTTGCAACAGTGGGCGGAATAATTTTTTTGTTAACAAAACATGTGCATTTTATACTAAAGTTTAAAAAGACTACAACAGTGAAGACGGGAAAAAAAAGTAACTAAAAATTTAGGGTCACTGTACTCGTTTATCTTATAGTAGTAATTAATAATAGTAATAGTAGTAGTAATTTCATGTGCATTATTCCATTTTTAAATACAAGCTGAATCTTTAGACATCTTACCGGGCTGATAAATGTTCAACGCATTTAAAGTACTCAGCAATAATTTTTTTTTTTTTTTTTTTAAATCTAAATATACCTATTACGCCTTCAGATTGTACGTGCACAGAACGAAAAAAATACTCCACTCAATTAACCTTTCATTTTCGGGAGGAAACCATTGTCACAGTGAGCGACATCTGACGATTATACTATTTACTAACGCAACGATGCAATCATGAGATGGCAGCCATGACGTGTGTCACGCCATATTCGGTGTCCATCAGACTACTGACCATTTGACGTGTTTTTCTAATTGAGAAAACATACCCAGCATTCCATCAAGTGAGACAGCTCACATAAACAAAGAGGCCAAGCAAATGTAATATTTTATACTTTTCGTTGGCAGATTGAGGAATGGTAAATGGCGCTTGCAAACAGAAAACCTTCGCAATCATTGATCGCTTCCATTAAGCGTAGTGCACAAATGGAAAAGAAAATAAAATAAAAAGACGAAATCGTTGCCGACACGCAATCGCATCCAAAGCATCCAATTACGGTCTTACTTTAAAAAAAATAAGGGGGGGGAGAAGAATTGTGGGAATGCTAATTTTAAAAGAAGTGAAATTGCTTAAAGAATTAAATTCATGATAAGTTATCGTGCTGTGAAGAAGAACTACAAATCATATCCTGTTACGATGTAAGAACGATTTAAAGAGTTCTTTAACGTACCACTTCGCAACAGTGAAAAATACACTTTTTTTTTCACCCCCTTATCGTCTTCTTTGTAAATTCCTAGTGATTCTGTAACAAATAATTTAAGCACTGTCATGTCGTAGTTGATTTCCAATTATCATAGCTAATAATAATTGAAGCTGCTTTCTGAAAAAAAACGTACCAGTTAGAAAAATGTGAGGCCCACTCTTAGCAGAGGAGGAGGAGGGGCTGCAATTTATACAAACTGTCTTCGTTCGTTATAATTTATTCTTATTGTGATGCATCATAAAAGGATATTTAAAGCAAGGCTTCTTGTGGCGATGCACACACAAAAGATGGGCATCCCATTGTTCGCTTAATTAGGTTACTCAATTGAAATTATTAGAAAATGGAATGGACAGGAGATGATCATTTTGACCTTTGAAATGACCTCATTGGATCTTATATATGGGAAGTTTTATCTGATTTAAGAAACAATGTGCACCGATAAATATCGGGATCTTACGTCACAACATGTTAAAGATAGAATGCCCCCCTAATCCCTTTATCGTGCCATTCTAGTTGAAATGTCTCACCTTCGGATCGTGTTTAAGCTTATTAAGCTGCGAGGACCCCCTGCGGAATACCTGTAGATAATATTGCCGATGTATAACTTTAACGAACTGCAAGTGAAAACACCGGGCTTAAAAGGGGTGGATAAGTCGTTGCCCCCACCCTTAGCACCTTGATATGTATGGTAGAAAGCTACTGTGCCTACAAGGCTTGTAGAGATAACCAGGAGTAGATAAGAAGTCCTTCTCAATTCCTCCCTAGCGCTCTTTTCGCAGAGATAACATGCCACTGTAATTCTTCTCGTGGAGTCAATAATGCCGTGCTAATTGCCTGCAAGTAATTTATCATCTAACTTTGTCTGCACTACTTTCGTCCGATTGGTTCATTTTCTTGAGCCTTGTTCCCTACTCGCCCCCGTCCTTGTCAAATGTTGGTTTGTGGTGCTTTCCAGAATGACTTAAACGCTATCTTTTTCTACCCTCCCTTGCGTTATTTTTGTTTTCAGTTTCTCTGAAGATGAGACGTGATTAATTGCACACATGGAACTCTCTCACCTTCCGTTTTCAACGATTTCGGCCAGTTCTTCGAATAAAGTAGCGAATCCTTAAAGCTCTCTCAGAAATGGTAAAGTAACCCTGTACGTTTGAACCTTGTATATCCGTATTAGAATAATTCCTGCTTGACCAGTCTAATTATGACAATTTCTTAACGTTCTAATCACAGCTATTCTTTTCAGAGTAAATTCTTATATACTGATACTTAAAAATGTTCATTATTCAGTATATTAGAAATACTGAAAGAAAATGTATTTTTAAGTCTTCCGAAAATCGAAGGAATTTGTTGCTTCTTAAACGGATCTCATCGCGACATAGAAAACAGAAGTTATCCAACGAAAGACGCTGGATAATTGTAAAACTGTGTCATTTCCCCCTTTCCATTGGGTGTTAATATGAAAGACTAGTTCACTCCTTTGAAAATTAAATTTGCATAACGTTCTCTAGGTCATCTCCATAGATATGAACCGATCTCAAGTTATTTTTCTACTGAAAAGACGTACCGACCAGTACGTCTTTTCTTGAAGCATACCTAATTAAGGTAACTGCAGTTCATATAATCTTTACATATCCTCCAGTTCCCAATTATTTACAGGGAATTCCATCCCGGAACTCCCTTCTTAGTTAATGCATTTCCACTTCAGAATTTAAAGTATTTGCTGGTCATTCCTAGATATGAATCAAGCAACATAATGTTAGCTTCCTATTTATTGAAAATAAATAAGAAAACGACCTTCAGTTACCTGCATTTCTTCTTTGTTCTCTAAAGTTACACATTTATTTCTTCTCACTGAAATAAATGCTTGGGAATCTACTTAAGTTTCTCCAAATCTTTTTAATAACATTTTCTAGAATCAAATAAGCGATTCATTTCGCTATGCTCACCTACGTACTATGATCTCCTGATTCTGAACTACATGAAGGCAGAGCAACAATAACCAACTTATTGTGAAAATGTAATCATTTTAGTACTTGAACTGCCAGTGGCATCTTACGAACAGCAAGCTGAGGCAAATTACTTTCTTGATGCATTTTTCGTCACGAAATTTGGATTATAAACTAATAAGTCTGAAGTGATAATTTAAATCTCATATTATCAATATAAAATTTAGTAAATACCCTTCATATCAAATTTTATCAAAATCCATTTAATAATTTAAGTCATAGCAGTATCCAAAGGCAGAAAGAAACTTTCTCTGTGGACTAAGTAGTGGAAAAATCACTTATTCAATCGTCAGAGATTACTTGGTACTGCGGTTTCTGGTCTGGTCTATTTATGTGATAAATATTTTTTTTTCCAGAGCTTAATGTCGGACTCTTAAACAGAGTTCGTGTTTAAAGGAGTGCAATACCAAGGATTCATGGCAAGGATTGCATTTTCATAAGTTCTCAATCGGTTTCGAAGGCAGAAGAAGAGCTCGAATATTAAATTAAAATAAAAAAATAAAAAAATAAATAAAATAAAAAATAAAATAAAAAATAAAAAATATATATACATGTATATAGTTATTTGTTTTAGTTTCTCTCGCAATACTTTTGCACACAAAGCATGCACTTTACTAGAATAATTTTCATTCATGTAGAACTACAAAATAGCGATTTACTGTGATAAGTTTCAATCTCAATCAATAATTAATGAAATTTTATTTTTCTTTTAGCTCTAGACAAGCTGGGTTTTAGGCATTTGTTTAACTGTCATCAGGTGGAATTAGTACAGCCTAGTATAGCTTTTGATATCGCCTCTCTCATGCTATATGGTACCCATGCGGTTCCGATCCGGTTAAAAATACTCTTGGATCGACTATTTAGCGTGCTTCATCATGAGGAGGTGCTTCATGTATTACACGGGTTTGGGTGGACGTACGAAGACTACGCCAGAGGATACATTCTCCAGGTAGGCAGCATCACGATTTTAATAACTGGATGTAATTCTGCATGTAAATTTTCCATTGCTATTTCGCAGTAACTTTTTGTGCTCATTTCTTAGAGGGAGGAAGCAAGAGAATTTATTATAAATGTTATCAGGGAGGTCCATTCTGTGGCATACGTACTATAGCATGGTACGTATTTCAAAATCGGAAATTTCATTTCATGTAATACTTTATTAATAGTGATGGTACTGAGACTTTATATGAAGTCGACTATATGTTAAAGAGAATTAATGTCACCACATGCTCTACTGGTACTCAACTGCGAGTTTTTGAGTTGTCAGTACAAGAATTAAAGCAGGCTGTGTTCTACTCACGTTTTAATTACCTGAACTGAGTTCCCGAATTATAAAAATCACTGCTTCACAGGAAAAGCAGAGACAATGAAAATCTTTCATCTTATTCTCATCTCACAGCAATGGCCGTAGATTTTTCGTTCTATTTTACCAAAATTTATCTGCAAATGCTGGCCTTTAAAGGGAAAAAATAAAATTCCAGCATGAGCTGAGTATTGCTGGGCAGAGTAATCATTGGCGGTTGATGGAGAGTGGGAGGAATTTTAGTAGATAAATGGCATGCATTAATTTGTTTGGTTACAAATTTAAACGCATTAACTTTGAACGCCTTAAATTCATTTGAAAAATTCATTAAGTTTTCCCACAAGTACGTTTAATAAGGAAAGCGAGTAAAAAGTGTGGATGATTATTTATTTCATTAGGTGGAGTTGTTATCAAGTGAGATGGGCCTTTTTACTAAATTAAAATTCTTTTAATAGCGTAGTTTCGCAATTTACTGTAAATCAGTTTGAAACGGCAGTTTTTTAAAATAAAAAATTACTCGGTGCAACTTCTTGATTTATGTGTTTGGTGACCAACGTTGTAATCTGTCTGCGGTTGTCTTTTTAATTAGAACAACTGAAATGACTTTCCCAGTTATCACTTGAACTCTCTACAAGAAACTCTTTCGATATAAGTGGAAGAAAGAAATAAACATCCATTTGGCAGAACACCTTATAAATTTGCTAGAAGTTCGGACTTTGCCATTCTGCGTACAATTCTTCTTGTAATAGGAATTTGGTAATTCAGTTTTGCGCACCACAAGATAAACTTACTAATCTAAATCGACTGTTTTTGGTAAGCCTTCGAAATCTCAAGAGCCAACCTGTATGAGTGGGCTGCTGTTTATTTTTATCTGTTCCTAAGATACAAAGTTAATGAGCGTCTCCTCCCGATG
The DNA here is from genome assembly GCF_054136105.1 of Typopeltis vanoorti. Lineage (NCBI taxonomy): Eukaryota > Metazoa > Arthropoda > Arachnida > Uropygi > Thelyphonidae > Typopeltis > Typopeltis vanoorti. Next base: position 109,810,759 of record NC_143564.1, read on the forward strand.
TTTGCAATTCTTCGGCGAAATGTATTTTTAATTTTTTTTTTTTTTAATTTTTAGAAACTACAGCAATTACTGCAAATTGCATTAAACAAAACTCGAAATGAATGTCTGCGTTTATATAACAACGATTAGAAATTCGTAAGATTTATTCCACAATTTTAATATCAGAATACGATATCTAATGTAGAACTTAAGCAATTTTCTCTTTTTGTATTAGCTGGAAGCTCGAGTTCGTATGTACCGTAGAAGACTGGTCTCTGACATTTTGATAATTTCAAAGATGAATGTCACAGAAAACCGAAATAACCTCTACTAGTTTCACAAGCTTCAACTTATAAAATTAAAAACGAATATTTCTCTTGCCCTATTAATATTATTTTTAAAACGGCTCGATATGTGTATCCCGATTAGTTCTTACGTTTTTCTTTCTTTACTGAAGTGAAAAAGATGCAATAATTGAAGAAAAGCGATAACCATCTTCTATGTTTCCAGGGCCTCATAGAAAATCCTACGAATGCAAAGCTCCTAACCCTGCTTTGCTTTTTCGCAATAGGACATTAAGTCCATGGCATTAGCATCTATCAAAAGACGAAACAGTGAAAGCCTCAATGTTCGGACTTTTTTTTTTTTATTCGGAATTTTGGGTTTTCACTCACTCACTCTCTTTTAGAAACGACAAATGATTCCATAGTTGTAGGCTAGCTAGAAGCTAGTTATTTCCCGTTTATTTTTTACCGGAGCTCAATACTGTAAACAGGGTGTTCAGTTTAAGCTGAGCCTGATTGGGAATGAAATAAAACAAATTTAACTATTAATAAATTAATCAACTAGAAAATTTCCATTACAGAACAGGCGATCTTATATTTCTTAATTCAAAGAGGATTTATTGTCTTCTTGCTGCATTATGAAGACACAGTTTGTAAACATCAAGGTCATATTAACATTCAGAAAATGTAATTGAAAATCAGCTTTTCTTTTTAGCATGGTTTGCTATTTTGACATTAATCTCATCCCTTGGAAAGTATACATTCCAAGTTCAGCGAAATTACTCCTCTGACATTAAGCTGTTTTGATGTATGAAACTGTGATGAATTGTTTAGTGTCAATGAAAAATGCATGTTTTTTTATTATTTTTTTTATGATGATGACATGACACTACAGACATGAAACTGATAATGAAGGGCTACGGTACACCAACTATCGAAACTCCATCAGAATAATGAATGTTCTGATAGGTTCTCAGCCGAATACTCATTATTCAGCACTTGGTATTTCTCATAACTGATACTGTGGACTGTTTGTAACAAGTATGCTGGTAAAAGGGGACAAGAGACTTAAGATCTGATTCCAGAAGATGTACAGTTTATCTAAAGAAAATATTGTGATATGACATTTCCTATTGGCTAATACACAATTATCTTTACTGATTTATCCTGCAATAAGTGGCATTAATGATGTCAAGTGCAAAAATAATCCATGGGACTACATTTCTGTAGGTCAGCTTGGTTTGATAAAATCTCTTCACAAGCTCACAGCACTACACAATGTTAATGATTTTAATATTAAAACCAAAGGAAAAGGGTGTTCAGATTGTAAGTATGCGAACTTTTGTTCATACTGTACACTTTTTTCCGATATTTATTCCTTCAAAGAATATGAGTTCCAGAGATAAGCGTGGGTGGCTACAGCGACCCTTCCCGGAGTCCACGATTAAAGAAATGGAGGTACATCGCGAGTTCAGTATTCATTGGTTCCTCGGCTGGATTCAAAGGAGGAAACTAAAGAATGATATATTTTAATTTCATACAAAATGGAAATAATATTTAACACATTTTCAATGTGCATTCTAAGCATGAAGAATTTCGCTTTAGGGATATACTACAGCAGCAAGCAAGCACAAAATTTGTGTGCTGCATTTGCAGCGGGTATCAGAATTCAGCTAAAGCAGTATTCTTGGGATTCTTTCAAAGGCTGATTCATAATCAATAGGCGCATACTGTAATCATCTGCTGGACTCTTGAGCAGATATTTCATAGCTGTTTTCCATTGTTTTTGGGACATTTTTTTAAGCAATTTATGTAGGTCGTAAAGTGCTTAGTACGCGAATCTTAAATGTATCCTTCTACAGCTGAACTACAAATCACATGAAGCTGTCAAGTGGAGGTTTATGACGTGACCATAGATTCTTAATTATGTTTTTGGCATTACATCTGGGATCTATGATCGAACGTCCTTTTGCATGCTGTGTAACCACTTTTAGATGCAAAAAAAGTGTATTATTGTTTTGCTACAGTACACACGCCAGTAACGAAATAGTCTAAAATTCAGCCTTGAAGTGGACACTCAAAAATAAAAACAACGCAGCGTAAACTCTCCAGTAACCGAAGGCTTATCCACATAGGCTGTCGAATACCACCCTATCTCCTCGAGCAGTTGGGGATGTTGCGATGTAACAGTCACGGCCCATTCTCCACACTGGTTTCGCAGCTGCCTGTAGTGAAAGTCGGCCATGGCTCATTACAAACATTGTTTGGTTCACCGTCTAACGACACGACAGGCGTCCTGGGTTAGCTCCCCATCCGGACTTGGTTGTTTCTCCAAGTTGAGCCGCCTACCTAATGACCCACAGTGCTTATGTTAGCCAGCCGCACAGCCTCATGGGAATCCTGTTATTAGTGACTATTAAGATCGTGCATGCATTCATGTGTAGTCTGTCCAGTTGATGCGAAATATCACGAATGGGAAAAACAAATTTATCTAACAGAACAAAGAAGTAAAATATGTCTCAGAATTAGTTAAGAGTAGATGTGTTCACCATTTTTCTCTCAGTTATATCGACCAATCCTTCTGCAGCTGACCAACAATCAATCTCATCAGCAAAATATGTGATAGCAAAGGTTGCGCATGATACCACACACTATCCGACGTAGCCAATAAAAACAGGGAAAAAAATGAATCATTTCATTTTTCTGCTTATTTAGTCCGGCAGAGTTTCACAAGGTTTATGTCCTACTCGGGTTCGTTTCACAAAATACTTAAGTACTTTTCAAGGTCGGTTTTTCTATATGAGCATAACAGTCTCACTCCAGGTGTTTTTCGTAAAGATTTTCTATCTGTACTAATAATCATGCCAAGTTTAGTTTCAAGTGAAAAATTTAAATTCTGTCCTTTATATTTTAAATGAAGTCGACACGTTTCAGTTTTGAACTAGATCATGCGATTTTCCACTGATAACTCAGTTGTATTCTTAAACGGAAAGGTAATGATTAACAATGGAAATTTGAGGCCGTTGATTAATTTTCAGATATCACCCTGTTGGGCCAATATAAATATCGAATATAGGAGGAACAAATTGTCTTCTCATCCCTTCGTTTACAGCTCGGGTGAGAATAATTTTCAATTGACGATGAAAATTCCAGTCAGTTAAGTAAATACAAAATGTATTTCCTTTTGCATTTACTTAACTTTGACCAAAGCTTCCTCAATATTAACACAGAGGAAGCTTTGGTCAAGATATCATACAGGGAAACGGCTAACTCGGTTTCATTTGAAAACATTCCTTTATACGCTTGACAGAATGCCAACACAGAACTTCTCAGCAGAAAGCATATCTTTACAGAGGGCTCTCTATCTCATTTAAGAAACATACTTAAAGAGTTGATTCAATATCGTTACAATGTTTTTCCTCTCCTTAACTATTCTTGCAGATGCAACTGTTATTGTGATTTCTTATTCTTGTTTTCGACATATCAAGTACATTTTTCATTTTCTTCTAAAAGAGTACTATGAAAATTTCCATTGTTTATTAACACCTTTCGGTGCATGAGCTTTTAACGAACTATTTTGTAAAGAAAATGCATTCAAAAAGTATTGTGGTTAAAGTCTTAACTATTTCTATCGTCTTAAGTTGGCTTAAGAAATATTAACTTTGAATCCAGGATCAAAGTTAATATAATTAATCTACATTAACTGTATATGTTACACATCCATTGAGTCAATAAAAACATATTTAGCCAAGTAACGTATAAAAAAAAAGAAGTTCAGTATTTCGGAGCGCAGTTTGATGTCCCCAAAATTGATGAGCAAGTCATTATGGTTTTTATAAAATAAATGTTCCGTGAATGGTTGATAATAATATTGCAGCTCTCTTGAGCTGCTGCAATTTGACCGAGGAAGACAATGAAGGCTTAAGCTTGATTACGGGGGTTAACATAAAACATGGTCATACGTAAGAATATTCGGGAATGTGTTTTTGACTGCAGTTTAAATTCGCTTCTCGGATCTGTGATTTTTACTTCATAAACTAAAATAAATTATCTTAATTATTTGGACTACCACAATCCCTGTAAATCTAGGATTAAGAGAATAATGGCTTCAGTCATTTTTTTTTTTAAATCTGTTTACAAAGTCCCGTTATTCTGATATTTTATGAAGAGACTCCATTGTTTATTTATTATGTTAAAGGACAAACATTGATTTTTTTTTATTTCACACGTGCATTGAAAGGTAATTAGGATAGAAAGTACTTTTTAACAAAAACATCCAATCTTTATTCTGTACGGTTTATATTGAAAACAGCGAAGGACACCAGAAAAACACAGTTAATGTAACTTCGGATCATAGGTCACAGTCGCCGAACTTGCTGCCACCTATAGAAACTTTTAAAAAGTTTAACAATCTACTTAAATATCCGTACTATAATCCCTTAATCCTCTTAATTTTACTAAAGTGAAACTAAGAAGAATAAACTGCGAAGCTCTTTTTTTTTTCTTTTTTTTTTTTTTAATTTTCACACCGACTCATTCGCCGTCGTACACGACATCGTATTTCTAAAAGAATGCGGTTTTGTGTAAACGAGGACAAACGCTAGAAATTAAATTAGGAAAAAGGTGGCTGAAGGTACAAAAGAGTGCTACACGCCACTATTTGTGACTATTATATTTACAATACCTACGAGGTCTGCACACTCGTAATTATAATATATATTATAATTATTACAAGTAAATAAATATAAAATACTACTCAACCTTAGTCTTGACATCTAAGAAAACGTCATATGTAATAAAAGTGTTCAAGACGACTATAATGTTATACTCACTTGACAACAACAGGTTCTGCTTGAGAATACCATGTGGCAGAGTTATTATGCATGTCACCCACGATGGTGCTTAAACAGGTGACATTTCAGTATTCTATGCTAGCCGACACTGACGTTGTAATTTTGTTGGAAGTATTGTGTATTTTCAACCTCTCTCTCTCTCTCTCTATGTTCACTGGGCATCTACAGATGTCGTATGATCATTCCGATGCTCGGTGATGTGCCACACCAGGTCTCGCCATGTAGTCCTGTTGTTTGCTTTGCTGGCGTCCTCAACTCTCTGAAGATCAAAAGACACACGCACCATCCATCCATCTCATTGATGGTCTACTCCTTCCTCTTTTCCCAGGAACTTTACCTTCTATTACTGTTCTGAGAACTCCCCCTCCCATCCTTTCTATGTGTCCAAAATATTTTAACTTCTGTCAATATCCTTAAGGAGTCTTAAAGTTCTACTGATCTTTTCTAACATCCATTCATCTGTACGCCTTTCAGTATATGATATCCTCAACAGCCTTCTGTAACATCACATCTGAAAAGCAGATATCCGTTTCTTATCTGACTTCTTTAGGTTCCAAGTTTCACATCCATAAGTCGCTGTTGGAAAAACATCTGCATCCTAAATCCTCAACTTTGTTTCCATGGAGATAGATCCATCCTTCCAGATTTTAGACACGTCTCTGACTCCTGTTTTTGCCATTCCTGACCTTTTTCTGACGTCTTCTGAACAGCAATTCTTCACATTAATAATGGATCCCAGGTACTCAAACTTGCTGACTTCCTCAATTCTTTTTCCATTAAGGTAAACTTGTTTCTCAAGAGCTTCCCTGTTTGCATTTCCTTTGAGAACCATAATCTTGTCTTGCTAGGATTGAATTGAAGTCCTCTGTTATTACTGATCTTGTTAATTATATCAAGAATTTGTCCTAATTCTTCCATGTCATTATAAAGGAGTACTGTATCATCAGCATACCTCAGATTACTGATCAATCTACTTCCTATCCTAATTCCTGTCTTGAGCTTATCCAATGCTTCACGCATGATGTCCTCTGCATATATACTAAACATCCATGCCTAACTCCTTTTCCAACCTCAAGCCAGTTAGTCAATTCAACACCTGTTCTTATGGTGGCTTCTTGCTCCCTATACAAGTTGGCTATCAACCTGATAGTGTGTTGAGGAAAACCCTTTCTTTTCATTACTTCCCACAGGTTCACATACTCAACACAGTATTTTCAACCGTGTCAGTAATTCACCCCCATTTAATTTTAAGTTTTTTAGAACAGGCGTACGTTAACTAGCCTGGCCGTCTAATCCATATTTACTGAACTGTATTGTGCGAGACCATCAGAAGAAAGGCATGTGGCGTTGCTGGAAAGACACGAGTTCGAATCGTATCGATAATTATCTGTTAGATTTTTCACAATCGAAGGTAATGTAATCCTTTTGTGACCCAAATCCAACCTCTTCCCTCACCAAGCGAGAGTTTGCCCTTCATAGAAAATCGAAAGGCGACCGCACAATTCAGAATACAACGCACTAACCTTTGACCTTAATCATACCCACGAAGGATTAGAAACCCATAAACATAAGTACCGTAAGTCGGTTAAGAGTAAAATCCTGATTCAGAGACCAAACACGAAACATCTTCAAATGTTGCTTTAGCATTCCCATCACTTCTAACGGTATTAATGAAGATATCACACAATCTTTTCACAAAAGCTGACTTCGAATCCAAGCTAAGACTTGAGGAATCTCTTTAGTTGAAGCTGAGTTAGCTGAATATGTTCCCTACCCCACACCTTTCGCCTGGGAAAATGTTTCTTGGAGAAAGATATTTAAGAGAGCGCCCATAAATTATACGACTTCGTTTTTGTTATTTTTCGAGGAGGAAGAAAAATCAGTCTCATTGCAAATGGGAGTCATCTCCACCATGTAATAAACTTTAGGAGTTCTAAATGTATGAAAAATTAGCGTTCGGCAATTTGAGCTCTATATGTTTCAAAAGTATGATTTTATTTAAATTCGTACCAAAGAGTACGCAAAAACATCTGAACAGGATGCTGGATAAATCCCATAGGTCACCGTAATGTGGAGAATCCTGCAATATAATACGTCACAGGGGTAAGCACCCACTTGTCTAAAAGCGGTCAATTTTTACCTCATGGACTATCACACTACCGACCAGTTACTTTTGCCTCATGACTCATCAGAGAGAGAGAGAGAGTACGTTGGGTCACCCGTCATCTCCGGGGTTGAAGAACGCTAAAGAGAAAGTGTTCACCCTTTCATACAGCGAGAAATATCAAACACCCATTCCGCAAATGCTTTGTATTATGCAAATGAACTAGCACTGCTCTAATATGTATTCATTCATTCGAATAAACCAATTGCTTGACTTAGTTGTCCAAATAAACCCTAGTCCTTAAATTTCCACTATCTCTCTATCATTTGTAATGTTTTCTACTACAATATAACCTTTGGATCTAAACTACGGAAATAAGGCACTTTTAAAATGAAGCTTTTTTCCTTTGAGGATTTCTTATGACTAACTTCTGGAGGAGATAAGAACTTTGTCTCGACTTTAATCAATCGTTTTCCCCAACAACAACTGGCGTGGGTGCTCGATGCGCACTCACACGAAAAAACTTTGAATCTTGCAGCTGTGGTGAGTGGGATTTGCCCTGGAAGGAACAGGATGGGATTAAAGTCCAGGTCGTTCGTGGACTTTCTGTGCCCCCATTCTTTATCAGCTGTGATGACACCACACACAAACGAGGGATTAGTCGTAGAGTGCGAATCATTTCCGTATTTAACAGCTGTTCTTTGTTATGATAATATTGCCGTAGAGTCGTCTTACCTCATTGAAAGTGTCCATTTTTAGTGGCATGCAATCAATGCACGTTCTCTTAAAACTAGTTCTATTCTTGGCGATTTACCTGAGAACATCTGAAAGTCAAGTGAACTATAAGTTCTTGCTCTTATTACTGAGAGAGAGAGAGAGAAAGAGAGAGCCGTGGAACAAAAGTAAAAAGTCTTGCTTATTTTCATGCATTTCGCACAGCACGATTCAAAATGGCTGCATTGTTTGTACACTGGTAGGACCAGAGGAAAACAACTTTCGATAGTGACGAGGAAGATTACTCTAATAATTCAAATTAGAGCAATTGTTTAATAAATAAAATACATTTATTTATTATCTTTATTATTTTTTATCTTAACAGAAACAGTATATTTTATGTATATGTACTCGTGGCGCCATCTAGTGTATTAATAGTGTAAATTATTATGCTTAAATCTCAATATAGCGCAGCTATTTGTAATGATATGTATGGAATATTATTATAAATTAATTTCAGATGAACAGTCGATATTAAGATACTAAAGTGATAAGGCAAACTCGATCAGTTTTAATTTAATAACTACAAAAATTCATTTTCAGTGGGATAATTTATGCTTCATAATAAGTGTAAATTACCTAGTGTAATATTAAACCGTTTAATGCAAAGTAATTTTAAGCACTAAATGCAGAGAGAGAAACTTTTGCATTTAGAGACATTGAAATAATTTGTTCTTTTTATGCTGAAATAACCAATGCAATGGTAACGGTGGAGCTCAGTGGACACACTGATTTCGGTTTGATGAAAAACATTAGAAGGATCATTCGCCGGGGGATGACTGTCTACTTCTATTTTCATCATCTTGGAGTTGTCGAGTTTTAGCATTTCCCTCTTTTTTTCTACATGAAATATGAGTGATACAATTCAAGGCCTAAAGAATCCCCATTCGAGAGTACAGCAGTAAAGCACGTGATGCATAATACTCCTGCTGCCTACTCTGACACACTGTGCTCAGAGTAGGCAGTAGTAAGCCTGGTCACATTCAGTATGACCAAAACATAGTTCTGTCTTTTTCTCGCAAAAGTGATTACGGTTCACCTCCACTTACAGTTGGTAATACTTGTCAGATTAAAGATCCCCCTTCCCCTTCTTGAGCTGACATTTACTTCTAGCCTTTTTCGCAAACACGCCAGATCTATAGCTTTCCCCATTTGCAAAACTTCATGTCTTGAGTGTAAAAATGGAATTTTTTACCATTGCACAGACTGCCTGTTTTGATTTGGTTCTTCTCTATTGGTGTTTGCATCGACATTGTTCTGCTCTGAAGGCATTTCTCATTTCCCAATATATCGAGCAGTAGCTGTCCAACATTCGTTTATAGCCCATCTATCTCTATTTTATTGAGCAGCCTTGCTCACGAAGTATTCTCAAAGAATACTTCGAGAACAATTCAGCTGTTCAACAGAAAGACAAACAAATCCGTCCATGTGCTTACCCGATGCACACATTGTCAATGTGCTACAGGATGTGCATGAAAAAAAAAAAAAAAAAAAAAGAAAGAAATAGGAAGGAGAAAATTATTAAAAAGAACCGAAACTAAAATTCGATAATAAATTATAAATAATTATAAACTGATATTTAAATAATCTGATCTATAAAATATGACAATCTGTAATATATTAGGTTAACTTGAAAACCTTCTCCGATTTCCAAGTTGCAACGTGTGGGTGGCACACACCTAGTGGTACATCTTAAACTGAATGAGCAATTTTAATAATAAAAAAAAACATTGAACTGTAGTCGCCGTGGCTCTATATATAACCCGGATTTTCAAAGGATATTTGAGTCTCCTTTCAGACTTACTGAAATATACTAGCAAATGCAAAGTTAGCAGGCACAATCATTATCTGACTTGATCAATAATTTATTTGCTTGTTACACTCTGTTTGAGCCTCAACAGTACTCTCGATATTGTGAGAAGAGATGGAAGATCGAAAGTGACTCAGGATTGGTTCTCATAGCAACTAATTCTGCATACCACCAGTGAACTACAAATGTCGTGAGGAGTGGTACATCGTTAATAATTCTTGAACTGCTAGGAATACGTTGTCTACAGCAGTGCATTAACGGGCAATTATGTTTCGGAAAGTCGTCGCGTTGTCTGTCGTGATCGAATCAGACCTTAGGTCAAAGTGTCGTGCATTCACATTCTAAATCATTTCTGGGAGTCCTTTTAATATGGCACTTTGAGTTTTATCTTATGTTCCAGTAGTAGTACAGTAATACTTCCCCACGCAGCATTATTGGAGGAGGAGCAGAACCAAATCCCAGTTGCTTGTCTGAATTGGCCCGAAGTGTTCCACGAGCGATTATTCTTCAGCACCAAAGTAGGTCCATATAATATTCATTTATTATGCAAGATGACGTGTTTTTCACCATTATCAATACCCAAACACTGCTTTCTGGTGCTCTGAAATTTGCACAAAACCTGCTTTTATAAATGCTTGGGTACGCCAGATGATATTCTCAACTCACCTGCTTGAAATACGCTTCCGGCAAATGAAGTAGTCAACAGCTTTATTGTCCAAGCCAACACGAGAGGAGGGGGGAAAAATCACAATATGTTGAAACCAACAGAGACATTGCGAAAACCTATCAACAACTGCTTATGAAGTGTCCGCTATTCTACAATCTAAATGTCCTCGCCTCTGCCACTATATAGTGACATATAGCCCTCGCTAAGTGTTCACTTTCCGTCAGTAATGAGATTTCACGGCGCTTTTACAGGCCGCTAGCCCCTGCGTGGGTTCCCGGAACATCCGCTATACTTATTCCGTTCAGAAAGACAGAGAGAGAGGGTCCTCAGCCGACGCGCACGCAAACTGCCGTCTCCAGTGAGGGTGCCGATAGCAGCACTGCAAAGATTCTGTGATATTGTGCCGGACTATTAGGGAGCAAATTTTTGTGTCAAAGGAAACTGGGAGGGGGATGATAAATTGCTACGTGAGCAATGGTGGGGAGGAACGCTTAGAACGACAGCTTGTCCTTTCTTGTCCTTCACTGTAAGGTAATTTTTGCCCTGCTGTGAGATTAAAAAAAAAAAAAAAAGTCAACGTCATACTTGAAATTTTCGAAAAAAATTAATTGTATGTTTTTTTAAATGTAAATTCAGTATTTTACAAGAGATTCTTAATCCAGCCATCTTTGCCTCTTCCTTAAACTGTTTACATTTGCGCGAGGGGATAGGGGTGACCTTTTTCTAAATGAAAGAACGTGTTTTCATGGCTTGTTGCTACTGTTCCCCTTATTATGCGAGTGATTTTTTTTTTCTTCATATTTTACAGACTTTTGTCATCCCTCACTTAGCATCCCCTAATTAAATATACTATACATAGTTTCGACCAAAACGTTTCGGGATAAATTTTCTTCTGTTTTTGGTATCTTCAATAACGATATAATAATAAACATATCTTTTAAAATCATAAGAAGGTTCTGTATTAAAAAGCCTTTTAATTTTTTTTTTAAAAAAAGATCGCCAAGTGCTATTGTCAACAGAAATTCAAGATTGTTTACGGAAATGCTTGTACTTATTTTGACGTCACCCAACATTCCACCATGCCACATTTTCCCCCAAACCCCTCCTGGGAGTATCACATCTAAGCATCACTCAAAATATGAAATGCAATCATTTTCATGTATATAAGTAGATATCTGGGAAAAGGCCAAAATGGAACACGTTTCTTTCGCATTTGCGTTTTGCATCACAAATTCCATCATAATTTACAAGTGTTACTGATTGTGATAAAAACCAATACGATTTTTGACAGATTTCTTTTAAATTTCCTTCCATTGTTTAATTCACTCAAAAACCCAACACATTTGGTTTCTTCTCCATAAGACCCACTAACTCATCTTTACCCGTAAATGTTTAACTGCAATCCTTTAAATTGTAATCAACCAGCGAAAGACATTATTCCAGGAATTGGGATAGACTGGCTGAAAGAAGAAAAGGATTCAATTCTGTTCTGCTGGTTTGGAGTTGAATTGTATCCAGATGTTGGCCATGCACTGTAAACTGGAAGAATATCGATGCCAGTTGAGTTGATAAGCATTATGGAGATATGAAAGATGCATCAGGCAGAAACAAACCGTTTATGTGACAGAGTGAAGTGAGTCGCTAAGAGTTTGTCAGTAAAGATAGGAAGAAGAAGAATGGTGGGTTAATAGTCGTGTCCAATGAGCTTCTACTCAAAAGCAAGAGCAACATGAACATTGTTGTTATTCGCCATCCACTATGTATTACCGAGAATTCCTGCACTTAGAATGATGCATATCCTATCCTCACATATTGCGTGTACTGGTATAAGGTCGACTCAAGTCTCTATACTGAAAATAAAGAGTTGTTACACAGATTGTCATCAGTAGCCTGTTCGATTTTAACATTGGCACGGTTGTTGCATCAGTCAAAATCAACTGGACAACATTATTAGGAAGCGACCACCAAGGTACGAAAGAGTCAGGTGTAAAACAGCCAACTCGGAGTACAGAGATTCAGGATAGTAGAACACTGCATACATAAGAGCAGATAAGCTAAACATAAGCACACTGGTATGAAGAACTCATCGTTACTAGTCCGAAGGAAGATGTAAGTTAGTGAAAAGGGGCAGTGAATCACTCCATCCTTTTCCGATAGGATGGGCTAGTGCAGGTGTGGCAGATTCTTCGAAAATGCCTTATTCCCCAATAAGTCATCCCAGCTGTGAAGTTCTGTAGAAAGCTATAATGGTATGGAGGTTCTTCTGGTAGAACTTGGACCTTTGTTAACGTTAATGAAATTTACATGGAATGGTGGTTCATGCCGAAGGAAGAATGGTCCAAACTACCGCATTAATTATCAAAAATTACTGAACCTATATCTAGAACATGCGGTAAATGTGATCATATCTCAAGGGTAATTGAATTTTTTTCCAGGGAATATAAGGCCGTTCCAATAATGAGTTCAGTATGTATATTTATAATGATTCTTTATTCATATGAAAATAATTAGTGTGCATAAAAATATCATTGTGAACACGTTTTTCAGTATGGCCTGTGCTTATGTATGATATCACCTCAGACGGACCCTACTAGTTATAGAGTTGTATGGAATAAAATCATAGGTTCAAACAAACGGACAACCAGGTAAATGCTATATCTTTTCGATGCAGAAGGAGACGAATATATTTTCTGGAACACATCTGCCTGTGGTTAGGGACAAGATAATCTCTCTCTGTTGCATCAGAAAAAAAATTCTAGTTGAAGACAATACCGATTACAAATATTCCCATCGTAAAATTTATGAAGGGTTTATAAAAACCCAGAAACAGATGGCACAAGAATTTGAATTTTGCGAGGAGTGGACTCAGGAACTGTGTATTATAAACGGTGATTTTTTAATTGCTTCTGGCAAGAAGAAATTTCTAAAAGTGTTCCTTTTGAGACTTTTATTCTGTTATTGACTTCATAATCTACTTTCCCTTTACACGTTGTAACAATAGTTCCTTGTAGAAAATAATAAACACAAGGAACCTTATTTTCTTTGTTAAAAGACACTATATTCTATTCTCATATGATGGAACACAGCATCTTTTAGCATTATTTGATGTAGGATTCGGTTTAGTTCTCGAAGCATTTAACTGCAATGATATTTAAGGTTTTAGGAATTTCACTCGGAATGCTCTGAGAACTTGCCTTTGTTAGCGTTCAAGAAGGTGGGAGAAGAGATAATCTCAAGTAATATGGTCATTTGAACAGAATGGGAGAAGAAAGGTTAGCGAAATAGGTGTTTGATGCCAGGACAGCAGGAAACGACAAAGGAAGACCAACATCTAGATGGATTGATGCAATCCGAAGTGTCCTGGTAGACAGAAATTCTCAGCACTCCAGAAATATTGAAGTGTCGACAATTTATATTATACTGTATATATAAGATTTCTTAAAGTAAAAGATGTTTTTAGAGGGACTGGGATTATCACGAAATCCAATATTAATCGATATTGAAGAACTGAAAAGTTAATTACTGCACAAATACACAAAACATTAGTAATTACAGGAATTATACGTTATAGGAGTTGTACAAAGTCATCAACATCGCATGATTTTTTGGATGTGACAAATAATGGCATAACCACTATTCGTTCTAACCAAATACACTTTTAACCATAGAAAGAAATAAACTCGTCATTCATTCACTACAAGTAACACCCCTTTTGGGGAATTTAGGGCATCAGTAACCTGGTGGATTTCGCTAAGCACAAGTAATTAAGATTCGATTATTAAAATTAAAAGGATGTTTTCCTATAAGCAGAATCTGAATAGTAAGGACAAATTCTGTTATATAAGAGTTCAGTTTAGTTGCAAAAATAACTAAGAATAAAATCACAAAGTTAAACGAGAGAGAGAGAGAGAGAGAGAGAGAGAATAAGCGATTAATTTTCTTCATGATTTCCTCATCCTACTTTTGGATATCGATTTTCCATGACAGTTTCGTGAGAGAAAGATAAGATAAGCAACAGTTGCTGGTGCACGCAATCCATGTTAAAAAAAAAAAAAAATATATATATATATATATAATCTTACTTGCCGTTTTTAATTGGAAGGCATTTTAAAAGTGAGAGTGAAAATGTATATGCATTTTATAAGAATTGCAGGACTCGCGCTCATCGGACACACTACCGTGTAAAATTCAACTTCAGAACAATCAATGCATTCTGCTGTGATCTTTTGTTTCTTTTTGTGACTTGTCCGCTAACAATTTAAGTCTAAAATTCCAATCGTTTGTTTGATAAATAATTTTAATAGTTTTTAAATGAACTGGTAAAGTAGCTTATCCAGCAAATTATGCAATTCTATGTAAATTGCCTTTCTGTTGCTTTGGCAATGAACTCAACCATCCATCTGACGAGGCTTAACATTCTCTCCGCAAATCTGACATGGCAATTCTAAATAGCATTAATTCTCGTACAAGTTATTTCGGGCAAGTTTCAGGTTTTCATTTAATCAAAAGGGCTCCAGATATCGCCTCAAATCCAAGAGTAAAAATGAAATCCAGTAAAATGGTAAAATCCAGTATTTTGAATGAATGAATTTTCATTCATTCATTCAAAAGACACAAAGTTACTAGCAGTGCATTGCCGTGAATTTCGAAGTTTAATGAACTGCATATTGTGATTAAGCAAAGTTAAATACCATTTCTACTCATAACGGCTTGATTTAAACATGGCAGCGGATGATTTTAAAAACTATCAGCTAACAAAAACTTTGTTTTAGAAATGGAATCAAATTGTACGCTGAGCAGTTTGAACTCATCTCCATTGAAATTGAACGAATTGGCCAGTCATATGCGTAAAGGCTATCAAGGGCGCATGTTCATAAACCAGTTTCTCCCTCCCCCATCTCCCACAACTTTCTTTGACGCAGTTCTTCCTCCTTCGTAGACAGGATTTGAATCCAGGTGGCGAAAACATTCAGTAATGGAGACGTAATGAAATTATTCGTATAATTTGTATTCCCATTGCTATCTTTTCCCCCAGTATTTCTTCAATGATCTTTGAAACCGTTGAAGGGCATTTTCTCTTCCCTCTTTTTAATCTCTTCTTTTAACCTTTTTAACTCATTCGCAATCTGTTCATAGAATTGTGGCGAGACGCCACAATCGACTCACGCACTCACTTCCTGTTCTATCAACTTTATTAGATATACTTTGTTTATTTTTGTTTGTTCAGATGAAGAAGCAGCTTCAATTAATGAAGGATAAAAGTTTCATTAACTGATGGGCTAAGGAATTACTTATGACTTCGTTATTCATAAATCTGAGATGATGAGGGGTGAAAAGGATAAAAGAAATGGACACTTGATTCATTTCCTAATTGCAAGAATCAGTAACAGTTTTTATTGATAAGTGAATGAGTTAGCAACAGTCAAGTTCGATTCGTTTCTGACCAAGTACGCCTGGGGCTTACTACAAAATCATGTGGGTTAGAGCACGTGCTTATTTTAAAGAAACGGTAAGCTGCTCCAAACGGACAAATAATTGGCGATCAGATACTTTTCGGACAGAGCTCTGTACTGCACCGTCAGGATTGGGGAGGGACAAGTATATAATTATGGTTATATCTACAGATCTTATACTAAGAAACAGCAGCAGGACCATCCAGACATTATTACATCCCATAATTCCATACACCTGGGATAGTATAGGCTTTTGTAGTAGCCGACAAGTTCTCGTTGTCTCGCTAACCAACCAGAAAAAAGCCCAGAACCGACATTCACTGACATTATATACTCCACATAAAGCCAGCTACTATTCCAGGGTCATATAGAGGGCACGGACCGCGTGCTTTTGCCTGGCACTGTTTACAGTAATAACCGTTGATCGTTGGTGTACTTTGTACGGGACGTTTAACATCCGGGTCCCGCGAGGCCCCGAGATGTTTCCCACATAAGGAGAGAATGACCTCCGACACTCGGTGCTAGTCCCTGGCCATAATGACCTACGAATCACTCTCACCCTCATGGCTGCTCCGTCATGCTGCCTGTCACCTGCCAGTTCCGCTACCTCTCTGTCTCCCCTCCCCACCTTCCATACTCTGTCCACCGTCATCTATGGAGAAGTGCGAACTACCAGAACTTGTGGGCCCTACACACCCTGGAGGCACGTGCTCCCTCAACCTCCAAAACACGCAATATCTGCGAGCGTCCTGCATTTGGAACTTCGAACGCAGAGAAAGGATTATGACAGCTAAGGTTTACTGCCACTTATCTTTGCTCACGTGTTTCTCTAACGAAATTTAGTAGGACCAACGGTTTTATCAGCGAAGAAACTGCATCCCGACACACAAACGCGAAATGCGATGCGAAGGGACACAATACGCTTGCAGCACCGACGATATAATAATAATCGCACTTGCTCAGACACTGCGCATTTTTATTCCGACCTCAGCGTGAAGTCTGACCAAACCGGTTATTTTATTTCTGAAACTGAATATTTACTCTACAGAACAGTGGATTTCGTCGATGAAATTTGCATAGGAGCCCCTGATCTTATAATAAAGAATTCACAAAGTGAGCTCTCATTTTAGTCTCCTTAAAACATCGATCTCAACCCTTCACATACCCAAACAATAACACGACTACCATGTAGGCATGGCAATGGTAAAACAGCTAAGATGATTTGTTTTCATCAGTTACTATAATTTCAAGGCCGTCAAGCCCTTGAGATGTTTCTCAAAAGTTCCGTGTGGCTTATCATCAGGATTAATCTCACCTCGCGGAGACCTACAACTTCAGAGATATTATCAACTGATCTCTCTTGGCGATGGTCTTTATAATTAACTTATACAGACACTAATTATAACACTACATTAATTAATATCTGCCAGGTGATGGTTCAATCATGGACTCATTGCAGATGAGTGAGAGTGAGGGAAGACCTTCAAACGGCTGAATTAAAACTGCTTGCTCAAAATAATGCTGCATGTGAAAACAACTTCAGACTATTAAGAGAGGTTCTATTATTACGATATTCATCTAGAATTTACTTAATTTCATTGGAATTCATTTTACGTCCCCGCTGAACTACCTTCGTGCGCTTTGATTTAGGCAGTTAACATTATTGATGCTTTATACCCATTCTTGTACTCTTAAATATGAAACTACATTCTGATCCTACAACCATGACCTTTTAGAGGTCAACCATTTTCCTAATTTTTAACGTTAGATCGAAAGTGAACTTGTCAAGCGTTGACCTTATTTGCCTCGTATCTTACAAATATGGAAAATAATCATATACTAGTGCCAAACCAAAATATCCTGCCTGTCGAGTATAAAAAGGGTATTTGTTCCCTCAGAAGTAGGCTTTTATTAGTAAACGCGACTAGGTCCAAGGCCGACAACAATCAAGAGGCCGACATAGCCTGAAGGACAAATAACTATAGGGCGATTCAGTAGTTTGTAGTAGCCAAAGGGTGTTTTATGAAGTTAATATCTATGGAAATACATTCTTCCTGAAAAATGTAGGCTTTTAGGACTGAAAAGTATATCTCATAAATAGTCTAAATTCCAGTTGTCAGCTGTCTGTCCAGTTCCTGTTTTACAACACCATTGAAATGAAGTTTTCATTATAGTTTAAGCTTCACCCTCCCCTCTCTATGAAGGTTTGATTTGATTATAATTGCGGACATCTAAAACCATTGTAACTGTGTTGATTGTATAAGTTTCCTGATTACTTTCTCGTTTTGGGACAAAAACGTGTTTTTTTTTTTTTACTATGAAAGCATAGTCAAGTCCTTAAAACTTCCTTGCAATGACGAGAATCGACACCAGGTCTTTTCAACCAAACGGAAAATGTTACGTTCTTACGACTCAATGAATAGCTTCTTCCCTCGTGAAAGAAACATAAAATCACACAAAAATTTCGGTGCGATTTTATCGCCTTACTGAGATGCTCTCTGATGCCAAAGATTATATCATTTGAATTGGTATGTAAGAACGTCGTCATGGTGAAGTTTCTGTTTGCTGGATGTTTCCGGCATCCGTATTGCAACAGGTTGATTTTCTAACACGGACTTTTTATTTTAAGAAGTCGAAAGCATTCATAAAAAAAAAAAAAAACACTCTTGCACAATCATTATATATGGTATGGAACAAAAATATACGAAATTGTGTGGGCATTCAGTAACTGGTTTAAAGATGTTACTTCACCAACTTCGTCTATTTCTCTAATGGTGTGCAAACAGATAGGTTTCGATATATTTTGATACGGCATAGTATTAGACATACGTATAAGCCTGGTGTCGAATGCTGCTCTCGCTGTATAACCTACAAAACAACAGACAGCGGATGAATTCCTGTTATGTTCTCGGATGTGTGAAAAGTAATCAGATTCATGTCATTTAGGAAATGAGTCAAAAATTAACAATACATGCTCTTAATAAAAGAATTCAACAAAAGAAAAGACAGTCAGTATGCTATTTAAATTACGACGGAAGTCATCAACTAATAATATCCAACATTTTTCAAACTTCAAAATTGCAGTTTTGAGATATGCTGGAACTCCGCGTTAAATTTTTTTTTTTTTTGTTTGTTTGTTTCTCTTGACACTAACCTATCGAGGGAATCTAAAAAATGCTGCAACGACCAAAAGTCGGCTTGTAAGTAATGGTCCTCTTTAGTGTTTCCAAGAACGATCTTTTATTGCTTCTGTTTAATAACTAAGCGAACCATCATACCCCATTCTGATGTCATGGCCATCTGAATTTCCGAGGCCCAGCACGAACTGTGGATACTTCAGCGAGCAAACAACTCTCACTGCAGCTGCCACTGTTCACGACATTACATTTTAGAGCATTAAGAATCGACAAAAACGGCTTGGATGCTACTGAGCTAAGATTCATTCTTTTCTGTGTCCGTACTCGCACACACATTTTTGCATAGTGATCATAGATATCTTAACATATAACTTTTTAATACGCACAAATAATGAAAAGGATTTGAAGGGGTGTCGTGTCGTTAAGGGCACGAATGCAATATTTTCCTGATTGGTCTTTTTCAATTCTCAGATACACAATTATTTTCAAATTAACATGCATCTGCAAGTTGATGTAAAATTAATACAAACGCCACAGCACTGCGGTAAGCCTTTGGTATATCGTATGTTACTAAAATAACACGAACACATGAGTGTTCCACAAACACTATTTTAGCCACGCTGGCAGTATTACTGTGATATTTTCCAGGTAAATTTCCCCGTAATAAATGGATAAACATATCATTCTATCCGTTCTACAACTAAATGACTTAATTCATTTAGTTGTAGAACAACAAATGGAGCATACTGGTTTGTCCTCTAACAGACATTCTAACTCCTCCAAAATTGCACAGTGTGTGTGATGCAGATCCTGCAGTTCATAGAATCAAAATCCTAACAATGAAAATGCTAGCTAGCCAACCTTCTCACTCCCATTTCTCCAAACTGGTTCACAGATTCCTTGCACAATGATATGGGCCATTATTTACGTTGATAACCGGATCGTTTCCACAGCATCCCCCCCCACACACACACTCTAAAGTAGACAATACAAAATTGCCCAGGTTGTTAATAAATAACGCTCTGGTCTGCTTCATTTTTCAGGAATTACCAAAAGGGATTTAGACTAATCCACAGCAACAGGATGATAGGCTCTAGCCCTCTTGCCCACCTAAACGTTCATTTGATTTGAATAGTCTATATATTAAGGGGTGCTTTATGAAAAAAAAAAAGGTCATCGAGTTTTTAGAACGTGATATTTTCACACTGTTGATTGGAATCTACCAATATGCAATGAGAGGAACGCACAACTTTTAGCAACGTGGTTTCCATTTCCTTCGGTTTTTGTGGCATGCTTGTTTTGACCCTAATGACAGCAGCGCAGTTGACTCAAATGTATATTTTATACACAATTATCATCATTTAGAATGCATACTTTCTGTCCCATATGGCTTGTCAACAGTACGCAGTATTCAAAGAAAATTATATAATTTTATCCATTGCAATGTAACACTTTTAGGACATACACTATATTCTACTTGAACAAAAAAGTAGAAATTTACTTCAGTATACCACTTGTTTCTTTTACTCGCATCAAATCATAACATGGTGGAGTCCTTGAGTGATGGTGGCAGCGGAACTAAGTCGTAATACATCCTGCAGATTCTGAATTTCGTTGAGATACGTACAGAGAGCAGCAAGGGAAGATGACTGGTTTTATCATGTTTCTGAAACCGCTGATAGATAGGCGCATTATCATCTTGCAAGATCATAATACACCCATTCATCTTGAAACTAATAATCACTTTCAGTTAGAAATGATAAATAGTATCTTGTACGTGATCTGAATTATTATTTAATACATAGTAGCATTTGTGTCATATCTTCAGAGATATCGACGGGCTAATTCTCCGCCTTCAGCACGCAAACTACCATCTGAATCGTGTACAATATAGTTCATGAAGAATACATCCTTCTATGTACTAGCCCTGCTGCATGTTCAAACAGGAGTCATATGACCACTTTTTTTTTTTTTTTACAAATCCTGCAAGGGATTTAATTGAGCATTGAACAAAATCTGCAGAACATCACATTTAGAGTCGATATATGACTTGTACAGAAGTTAAAAGTAGCAATCCTATTATAAACAGAACGATGACTATTCAACCTTTCTTTTGAACTGTGTGGACTTTAATATCTGCCATGGATTTTTTTTTTAATATTTTCATTAGGCTTAATGGACGTGAGTTTCACTTCTTCCCCATTTTATCTCAGTTTTTGCCAATCTAGTGGTGGTCATAGAATAAAAGACAAATTTTCTAGATCCATAATTCTCATTATGGTTATTCTTCTATAAACAAAGTATTTCTGGAAATCAGTTAAACTACACCTTTAATTATTTACTCATTTCGGCCCGCTGGTTTTTGGTATGCTGATTGTATTTATAGCCTGAGCATATCTAATTTGCATAATTTCTTTTCATACTTTGATGCAAAGAAGACAAGATTTCCAAATTTTCTGGCCAGACAATATTGGTAACGTTACATTTGCTTACGTTTCCTAATACTTAAGGTGTAGTATTTCAATTTTTATTTATTATAAATCCTAAGAAACAGTTGGATTACCAATATTGCCTGGTCTGGCCAGATAATTAGAAATCTTGTGAAAAAAGTATTACTTCAATTAATAAAACTTCTCTACTAAGTGTAGATTGAGCATCACCTGCTAAGGCTTCCTCGCTTGTTTTAAAGTGGAGGATGCCTTAGTAGGAGCTTGCGCCTGAAAAGTATTGCATTGCAAAATGTGTGACCAACGTTGTCCTTTGCAATTTCGCTCCACAAAAAATGGCAACTTGAAGAACGGCGCGTGTGCATGAATTGAAAAAAAAAAAAAGTACAGAAATCTTCAAAATGTTAAATCTTGTTTCAGAAAAAGAAACGATAATCAGAACTCAAACATTTCTTTATTTTCTAAATTTACAAGTGTCATTTGTTGATAATTACGCTGGCAATATCTATTAGCGAACAACAATTTGTCTATTAAAACAGATGCATCACAATCCGTAATAATGCGTCTGTTTTAAGCTAATCAGTTACATGTAGGTCAGACCAAAGGATTTTGATAAGATCTGAACGTGCAACAAACTGTATTGAAATTTTCTACTCACTATCTGTACACGGATCTCTGACCAAAAACGTTGGGACTGTTGTTCTGTATTCTCCTTACTGTCCAGATCTGGCATCCTCAGAATCCTTCCCCATCCCTTTTGTTCCCCTCAGAAACTCAACTTGCTGTAGAAGGGAAGAAGAGATTGAAGCTATTATCACGATCCTGAAAACTCGCTGGCTACATGCCCACTTCAAAACATTGGACTTCTGAAATTGTTTCTATCAGTGGTATGAATGTTGGAATTGATGTATCAAGTAGCAAAAAAAAATACTATTATCAATTGTAAATTATACAAGTTGGACACATATTGGACTATTTTTTTACCGAGATCGCAAATGCAAAGACTTACTAAGAAATAAAAGAGCATATTGTTATACGTATAAGATTTCTTATGCAAAAACCTAAAACATCCTCTGCTACTGATTTTTTTTTCTAATGATTGTGATTTTTAAAACAAGAAAACCAGTTCAAAGGACCTAATAATAAATACCGAAGCAGTTTCGTTGTCTCGTGACAATTTTGGATGCTTTTATGTTTGAATAGTTTCATATCCTGCGTAAATCGATTCTCTAAAAGTTTCTCTAAACCACACGTGTATCATATTTAATATACGACATCCAATATTTTCAATGTCTGCAAATATTTTCTCGTAATTTAATGTGACAAACTTATTACCAAATTAATATTTGTCAATAAGTTTAGCTATCATGATAATGAAACACTTCTCTCCGCTGCACATTGGCGACATCATCACCGTGGACTTAAGAAAATAATTAAATGAAATGAACCAAAATACTTCGCAAACACTTAAATGCATTTCAGTTCATTTCTCAGAGTGAAGGATGCGATGTTTCAACGCTCCAATTGTGTGGTATTCCGTATGGAAACCATAATCGCATGGACTCTGAAATGAGGGCGTTCATCAACCCTCGTACCGACTAGGCGCGCAAAGAAGATTGCAGCTTGGACTTAAGGTGGGTCTTTTCTCTGAAAATAAAGACGTAGAAAAAAAAATGATTTCATGACCTCTCCGAGTTCTCATATTACATGCAAGCGTTCCTCAAATCACCCGTAGTCATGCGATTACGTCGACCGAAACACAACTAGAGTGTCCGCCATCGCCTACCAACACACCTATTGAGGTTTTCTTTTCTTATTTATTATTATTTTTTTTTTTTACTACCTTAGCTTTCTTGAACGACGATGGAACAGGTATTAGGGTCCGTCGCCTGCTTCTAGTTCCGTGTCATTGACTCCGTGTCGCTGAACGGCACGTGTCGCCGTTTACCACTTTCTGACGTTTAAGATACACGGTCTCACCAGGAGCTCTAAGGAACTTTCATTTGGAGTCCTTGGCGACCAGAGCAAAGGTCAAAGGTGATGTCGGAAGTACCATTAGTATTTGTCATTTGCTAAACATACGAATCCAGAAAGAGCAATCACGAATTTGAACTGGTGGATCGAAATACATCTCCTCAGTGTGTGTGTGTGTGTGTGTGTGTGTGTGTGTGAATCAACTTCTTATTTTGGAAGAGAGGGAGAGAAAGAGAACTCAGACTGGTGAGACACATTGATAGAGGAAATATAACATTTCTTAAGGAAATGCATTAAGAAATTACAGATATTCTTCAAATTTTATCTCCTAGGAGGATACCAATCATCTATATCCAGAAATGGAGGCCCTGCAAAATAAAAAAAAATTAATTTACTCCTAGAAGGCAAGTCCAAAATTCACTTATCTCCAAGTTACGTTAGGGTTGGATAAAGAATATTTCTACCTGCCGGACTGCTTCTCTAGACAACCATGACTCCAATGGACTGCAAGGAGAGAGAACGGATGCAATGTAGTTTATGCTGTGTTGTGCATCCCACCAGAATCTCGATAACGTTATTTCAATGAGTGAATGAATATTTCAAATTCGCGATAATATAATCAAAATGCCAGTTAGTACGATGGTCAGTAATCTTCACAATGTACGTACGTGTGAGGTCAAAATTGCTTTTAGTGGACAAATAAATATCACTTGACAAATACTATTCTTTGGCCATCAGCAATGCTTTTAGGGAAATTTTAGAGAATGAGTGGCTAAAGTCACTGGTGCAATGTCCCGTCAATTAAAAAAAGAAAAACAGTGACTTAAATCCCCATCTCCGTGTAAGTTTATCGTTACCTTTCATCCACTCCCATAAGATCATCGGTTATTACATCCGAGACACTGTAATGCGCCATATACCTAAGTCAATGGCTCCAAGCCTACTGAAACCTCCCACTCGATGCGTCATCCCAAGCGCGTTCTACTGACCTTTCGTTTCTCTTTCTCCGCATTACTGACTGTTCTGTCGGTTGCGCTTTCTTTTCAATTAAGTTTGTTCTAGACGAGTTCACCAGACTCTCTCAGTCTCGCACAACGGGGAGAAACTCCTTCACATAGGGGGCGGAGTTGCAGCAATAAAGCCTAGTTAGTCTCTGCAAGGAAGCCGAACGAACCTGCGTGGCCAGCGCTTTACCTCTTTGTGTTTAGCCGGTGTTCAGACGGCTTCTGCTGTCTCATCTTCCTAGAACCGAAAATCCCAATGACAGCACTTCAAGCAGAATGAAAACCATTATTGCGTTATTTTTTGTCAGTTCCTTGAAAACAATAAGATGTCGCAAGTCCTCATTCGCAATTATTGCGCTCCTTATGTTTGCCGGATAGAAGACATTTCCTGAAAATGTCTACTTGAATGGACATATTCCGTACACGCCATACCAGCAGATCCCAGTCGATAATTTTTCCAGGTGCACAGACTTAAAAAGTATGTTTCAAAGACATTAATTATCGCCATTTCGCTCAACGCTTTATGTGAGGCCCAAATAAAGTTATTCTTACTACTATCATGTATGTGGACAACTCTGTGGCGAAGAATATCCTTAAGATAAAATAGGCTGAAACGCAGGTTATATCACCTTAACTACATAGAAATGCATATAGTAACTGCGCCGAAAAATTACATTAGTATAAAAATGATTATTATAAATGATTGATTCGCAAAGTTCAAGTGCCTGACATTATGTGCTGTCAAAAATTTTATTATCAACCGGCTTCTTTAGAAACTTAGTTGTTTCTCATCGTGCATCATTCAATTGCTCTAGAAACATCTTGGTATGCCTTTCATAAGGAAACCAACACTTCAAAGAGACATTTCCTACAATCACGTGATAAAGAAAGAATCACCTTACTCCACACAAAGCGAAAGTTTTTTTTTTTTTTATTTAGTATTAATAAAGTATGGAGGAACGTTGTGTAGATGAGGGACTTTACTGTTATGAGATCAAAGTTGAGATTTCAAAATTGTCGAGTTCCTCAAAATATTTAAACCGATCGTAGAATACGCACACTCAACACAATTGACAATAATACATTATCTTCCTAGCCTTATTTGCTTCAGTCGCAATTACAATATGCAACATCCTGAAATTCTTAAAGAAAAAACTGAACTAGAAATGTAAAGAATTAAAACAAATAAATCTGAAATTATCTAGAAGTGGATATTCAAATTTAAAACGCCTTGACATAAAAATGTTTCACTAATTGAATTCTGTCGTTCTAAATACGTGTTAGAGACACCGTAGTTGAATCGTCATAAAGCACTCAGTTATGTCGATGTTAATTTACTTTTTTTTTTCTTTCTCGTGCCAACTTGACTTGGTCTTACTACCTCCATTCTGTTATTGCAAATTCTCTTCCTCCGTCTTTTTTATTTCTATTTTTCTTCCCATTCTCCTAATCTATTATGCCTGATTTTCTAAGAGACTCGTGTGTAACGTGCATGTGAAGAGCAACCCTCCGTTAGATATGCCGACAACACACCTAGCAACAAGTTTAAAGAAGGAGATATGAAAGATCGGCAATCTTGTGTTATTATATCAACTCTTCACAGCTCGCAGCCTGGCCTTTCTCAATTTCAGACCAAGGAACAGTAAATTGGGTCCAAACGCTACGCTTACTGAATAATATTCGACGCTCGCCTACACATGTTCTGTGTAGGTGCATGTGCTTGTTGGCAAGTAGCCTCCTCTTGTAGAAAGGCAGAGAAAGAAAATAGCTATCGGTCAAATCACCTCGGAGACGAGTTGCTCCACAAATATTTTATGTTCTTCAACCAATAATCAAGAACTGTGCCTTTCTAGCTTTACTCACTGTATGTACAAAACTTCGTTTTTCTTTTTTTTTCTCTCTCCTTAAGTTAAAAGAAATTATTTTTAATTCACTTCAGTTAGTTCTTATGAAAGAAAAACAAATTACCTTCTCCTGGATGCACCCTATTTTCCCTTACTAACTTCTTCAAAAAGTCAAACAAGCATAAAATGACTCAACTCCTCTCACGAATAAATATATTATACGCTATTGAACAAAGCATGCATATTTTTCTTTATAATAAATTAACTAAGAATTTCTCTTACACATGTTCGCTATTATCTAATCATCATTTTTACACCTTGTATAGGTAAAGGGCCAATCCTCCCTATAATACAGTTCTGCTACAAATCATATCCCTTACCAAGAACACATTGTCAACTTCGTCACAGAGTCATATTTCAAAATCTCGAAATTAATTCTAGCATACTATTAATCAATTACGACTATCGCTGATTTTTCTATTTGTAAATCCATTTAGTTTTGGAAATGGTGCAATTTTGTCTTCAAGAACGAGTTTTTTGATTACTCAAATCAGGCACAAAATATGGTCCAAACCATCACGCCACGCCACAGCCTTATACTGTATGTAAATTGCAGAAGCTCACGTAAAACAGTTACAGATGATTTTATTAAGTCATATTGAAACCAACGCGTGAATGTATCAACATATGAAGTTACATATTATCCACACTATTCTGGATAGCTTTGTAATCATTAACAACTAACTAACCAGGATTTTGAAATCATGATTATTACTTTCAATAAATAAATAATGCAATTTTAGTATCATGGAAAGATAAATGCTATCTCATCCATATATTACACTATTTTCTATCTAGTAATTGTCAACTTCCATATCATTATAATCTGAATACAATTTCTTTTTATGTGAATCTCATCCATGAAAGGTTGTAAACTTATTGTGCATTTAGCATCGTAGGTATTTAAGGTTTAGACAATGCTGTTCCGGTCTCTAAAGACCAAACATAGTACTTTTTCAAGCCATTTCAGGCTTTCCCAGGGTGATGTTCTTACACCGGGCGAAAAACTTTAGGTATTATTCTCAGAGTGTGGCTTTTTACCCAATATCCTGAAAAGGTATGGTTTGTTAGCATTAATTTGCTTAGCAAGCGTATCTGTATTTTGACTTCCCATTATGAAACACATAAGCCAGATATTCAAACTGGCACAGCACATCATCTTTCGTTACTGCTTTCGTAGAGTATACCAAGCACCTATGTGATCATGACTCTATTTCTTTTTCAAAAATTGATCAGTTAATCTATAACTTCCAATATTCACAAAACTGCTAAAGCCTATGTTTTTAGATCTATCTTTCTCACGTTATAGCCACACACGCACGAGAAATAATTGATCAAGGTAAGAAATAGTTTTAGCTACGCAACAGATATACTTCCTATTCCTATAGTAACGCAATATCGTCATGTAGCTACAAAATTACGTTGTTTTCTTAGTGAGCACAAGTATTAAGGCGTTATTTATGCTCGATGCTCTGCTTTCGATATAAACTAGAAATGGAGGAGGCAGGGGGGGGGATCTCGGAAATTGTAGAGCGAATTATTTTATTATGAAAATTATGGCATAGTGACAAACGATATGTTATGCATGCTAGCGCTATTAACCACACACACACTAAGCAAAATCTTTTTAGTTCACGATAAATTAAGAGGGACTCATCCGTAGAAAAATGCGTACATAAAATTTCTGGAATATTCAGTTATTCAAGTATGTGCAAGTCTCAACTATTTTTTCTTTGTTAATCAACAGCGCAATGTATAGTAACGCGTACTCATTACTCATAGATTTAATTTCAGATATTTCAGTGTGATAAGCATCACACCAAAAAGCCGGTTAGAAAATACTGATTTGCAATTTGAAAAAAAAAAAAAAAAAAAAAAAAAAAAAAAAAAAAAAAAAATTAAACATTCTATCAGAAGCTAAATCTGGATGAACTTCAAAAGCGCTCAAACTGAATGATGATCCACGTGTTTTACCTACGTAGAGGCAACCACGAGATGTATGATTTGGTCGAGAAGAAGCAGGCCCTTTACCGAGAAGAGCACGCGCCGATATTTTCAGCCATGCATATCTTTAGTCCTGCAGCACGACTGGATCCCGACCACGTCAGCACAAGGAGCGCCATTTGTCTTGACAACACTGCACCTTACTCAACGTGAAAACGGCAGATGGGGACAGGATGTTTAGTCAATTTAAATTCTTCCTTCACCCTCTGTTTGGATGGAGGCTGCCGAGAAAGGGTTCAACTACAAAACTCAGGTGGGGTGACAAAGCGTCTGTTTATGATAGGAGCTCCGGTGTTTATTCTCTTGGCGGTGACATGTCAACGCCAGATCTGGCCGAAAAAAAGTCACTGTTTATTTGCGGAGTGACAGAACAGACGTTAGCCAGGCTAGGCCAAAGAGAGTTCGCCACAGAGCTGGAAAGTGTTGCCTCTTCGCACCCCCGCTCTCATATTTCTCCACGATTTTATGACTGATGTCTCCTTGTCCTCTTTGCTTGCAGTTTGGCGAGATTTAGATCATGCCTGGGATTGCATCACTGCAGCTGATAATTTAAGATATACAAATATCAACAGGCTATCTTTGAAAGATGTATTAGAGACTACGTTTGTTATTTTTCTCTTCTAATACTTCCTTACCGTTCAAAATAGGCGTTAGTTCATGTATAACCTCTTGGACATGTTATTTACGCGCCATTCGATTAAACTTTCGCTACTAATAGATGTGAATACTTATATGATGCTATTTTCCTATGTAAACTGTTAAATATAAAGGTTAAATTATTGAAACCTAACGAAATATTTAAAAGCTGGAGACATTATAGAACGATTTATTTTATGAGTTATTTTGCAAAAGCTTTTCTAACCAGTACTATTCCCATGGCATTTTTGCATTGTCTGAAACTGATGCGGAGAAATAAAACTTTTTGGTTTCCAGACTATCTAATCCTTTCTCAAGCTACTAATATAAATGCGCTACAAATTTATAATCTTTTGTGGGTGGAATTCGCATTCAAAAAACTGAAATCTCCTATTACTATGAGCCAAAACAAGGATTTTGAACTGCCTGCCTACCTGTTGTAATGGGAATAGTTTTCAACGTGCTTCTTTCCTTTGTTTAAGTCACTGTCTTAAGACTCTGATGCACAATACAAAAATATTTTTAAACAGACTAAAGTAACTAAGGCTGTGAGGCAAACATAAGTGTTGAGTGTATTTGTTCCCTGGACGGTTTTGTTTGTTTTGTAATAGATGTGAATATAAAAATCCGAATTTCTTGGAAGAAAGACTTCGCCCTTCTGTGGAGGCAGGATAACTTACTCAGAATGATATTTTTAACATATCCAAATCATACAATCAAATTTATATATTTATTACATACGCAAAACACACAGCCACAGCCGATACATGAACTACTCAGCCTTGCAAGAGTTCTGTGGTTGAATATGGATGACTGGCTATTTTTAGTTCGAAGACCAAATCAGACAAGTCAAATACACTCGTGTATCTAAATAATTAAGAAGTGCTTAATTAAATAAAAATTTCCTTTGCAGCTAATGGTTACCCGTCTTTTTTAAGACTCCCAATTTTTCCACCAACACATTAAGCAAACAATCCCAGCTGTGCACCGTATTCAGTCTTTCGTGAAGGAGAGTTTAAAAAAAAATATATGCGATAAAGTTCTTCGGTCAAGCTAGGGATGCGAGGATAGTACTTCTAAACATCAGGGGTGTCTGACATACGTTGTTTGCCTTCCACGCTGCGACCATCTGGAAGTCACAAGCTTGCACTGCTCTGTCTCCTCCTATCCAGGATCCGAAGGTCGTGCCGTAAATCTTGTCCAAAGTTATATTTATACCCCCTTAACAGGGCCAACGGAGAATGTGTGTGTCGGACTGTTAGGACGGAAGAGAGATAGCACAATATGTTGTCCTGGTTTTAAGCTGACGAATATGATCTTTGTACATCTGCTATTTTAAGGATAATGGCGAAGTCTAAGAGTGAACACTTTTCTTCCCCGTCGTCACATGTCGCCTAGCAACTACACTAATAAATATGTTATGTATACATGATAGATCACTGTGTACTACTTTACGTCATATCTGCCGTTTATCCTGACGCTGCATAACCGCTTTATTAAGCAAGTTACTTTTTATGAAGTTATTGCATAGAAACCTGCACAATTAAGTAGAACAGCAGTTTGGATGTAAGACTACTCAACCTCTATATGGATGCTGTCGCAACAATAATAATAGCGAGGTTAAATTACGTTATTAACGGAATGCTGAAAATAGAAACTTGGAAGATTGATAAAAATCACAAACTTGACTAGCTTTCATTTTGCAAACAAAATCAGAAATGTCTTCAGGACTTGGTTTTGTAATTCACATAATTTATAAGTGATTTGTATTTGCATGCTTCTCTTACTTTTAACAGAACTCCTAGTCCGGTCCAAGGATTAGAAAATAACCCAACTCAAACTGGAATAATATATATATATATATATTTTTTTTTTTCATCCCATCTTCCCTTTCTTGTTAGGCTCAGTGGCCAATCACGGCTTCTTATAAACCTGCTACTGCCTATAATATGGTGGTTAAATGTTGTCTGCTATGTGTAAATTGTGCATGTTCTCCTCATCGGTCTGTCCATTTTGCGGAATGAAAAACCTCCACATCCGTATGAGACCGGTTAACTCACGTTCAGTTCGATAAAGGTTCTTCGAGTCCTAGATGGGATTCTAATACCGAATTTTCCAATATAGAAAAATATAAATTGGAATTAACGTATAGATCGCAGTTACTGTGCATATGTACGATTAGCTAAAATCATTCTCAATTAATATGCACGTTACGTAACTCTTGTGTATGACCTCTGATGGTCCAGTCGTACAAGGATAAGATTTTTCTTTCTGATAGCTTATCCCAAATCTCCCAGTAGACTTAATACAGAGGACTTTCCTGATAACACAGGTAAACCGTGAGAGTATTCTTAGCCTACTGTATATGTACTAGTAACAGTAGAGTGTTGAGTATGCACTGGTCCGTTTCTGTGCATAAGTGAGATAGTATTACAGCATAAATAAGAAGACAATTCTTAAACTATTAAGAATCGAATACGTGATTCTTTTTAAGGCATGTGAAAACATGTCAATAGCCTCCCGATAATCATGGTCTAGAATATTCAAAGTATTTGATATAATCACATCGACAGATGTTTATATTTACCCTTCACGTTATAATAATCAGCGAGCTATACGGCAAGTTCATAAACATGTGAATCGTCAGGCCCCCATTCGTTATCTGAATACACTAACCATAACGCTAGCAATCAGCAACAACTGCTTATCAAGTAGCGGATTTCTTTTTATTGAGTGAACAGTAGGGACGACCATTCTCTCCCAAACGCATTCCGCCGTCGAAATTTCTTAACAAGCTAGTTATCTGTATTACTACAAGAGTGTGAATGATCTAGCACTTTTAATGATAACTCCACCCACGAAAGGTCATAAAGCCTATCTTCATTACTGCCGTGGGTGAGCTAAGAGTTTCAGAATGTGAACGCCGTACTCGAGAGACCAACTGTGGAACTTTTCTGAAGCCACTTCAAGTGTCCTCCAAGAAATAGTAAAATATGCATTTCAAAAGTATTTGTAACTCAAATCATGCAATCAGTTTTTTTGTCTTCTATCAGCAGATGATTGATTCGTTTAAAAAAAAAAAAGAAAGAAAAAAAACAGCTTTTACTGAATAGGAACTATCATGACACCGTTGCAAAATTTCTCCTAATTAATGGTTATTTAAAATTATTGCCGAGGAAGCTAAAACCGTAAGAGGAACAGTAATTATGTCAACTGGGTATGATCGATTAGATTTCCGATCTTGTGAGGAGAGAAAACATTTCTGATCGTCTCAGGCCAGTCAACTCAGCTTCAGTTTAAAGGGGCTTACAAAATATTCCTCTTATCTTAATCCCAGGCATCTCCTTGTTCGACTGGAAATCATGAATGTCGCTAAAAATTAATAAAGATTGGAATGCTTCTTCACAGTAGCCTTCGCTAATCAGAATTGTCTAGGCTGAAAAAAAAAAGTACTTGTACGAACTTAGACGTAATTCACCAGTATTCATTCTCAATACAAGTATTTCTAGTGAAAATCGGAATTGGAAACTGCGCCCACGGAGAAATGCTAGTGAAATATCGCTAATAACAATTAGGATAAATTACCACTAGTTAATGACCTCACATTACTATAATTCGATAAAGTCCATTGTCTTACAATGATTATTTTGCTTATAATTCCACGTACAAAAAACGAGCCATATGGCTTCAAATGTCCAGTAGTTTCACCAGCTTTTTTTTAAACTTTTTATTGGGAATGAATGTCAAATCTGTTTTCTTCTGTAAAGTCTCTTGGGATTATTCAGTTTCGAAAACGCCTTTCGTCGGATAGACCTAGCTTCGAATTCAGTTTAAGACAATCTATCAGAATTTTTCAACTGTAGGCCAGTTATGCCGTCTTATACGGAGATAAGATTTCTCCTGAACACGAGTTTTTCGTCCCGCAACCAATCAAACCGGCCAAGAGAACAGATACAATTTACACACCACAATATATGCTTTTTTTTTATCATGATTATGAAAGCGAAACTGCGCAGGTAGTTGGCCTTAAGTACCTGTAAATACAAAGACTTATGATATAACGCACCATCTGTGTATTACTCCAAAGAATTAATGTGTAAACAATATAACATGTAAGGATACACATTGCTGAGGTTGCTTTTATAGTTTTATTTTGATGGTAAATTTACAGCGAATTTTAACGTCACTCAGATTCCTCAAGTCACAAAACCAGTCCAAACGAAAGTCCACAAAAATAGTCGCCTTTTTCCAAATGACTTCTTTTATAACATGTAAATGTTTTTTCCCTCCGCCCCACAATTGGTAATTCATATTCAGTAAGCCAGCTTGTAGACTTTAGGCGGCTCCTGCAGCAAAATATTTACGAGAAGTTTAGTTTTTGGAAGTGAGTTTGATTCAATAACGATCTAGTTTTCTTCTGATTTATTAATACAAGGGATCAAATGCCTTAAGAAAGTATCAGAGATCCTTTTCTTGGAGCCCAATCTTCATTTATATACATTTTTTTGGCTTTCTTTCTTTCTTTGTAAAGCCACAGACAGAGGTGTGTGTGATTATGTACACACACAGGCGCTTTCCTATTTGCATATGCGTATGTTAATTTTCCCTCCAGAAAAAAAAAAAAAAACACTCCTCAGACTATTCAAAATAAAACTCATATTAAGCAATAACAAGAGTAAAGTTTTGTCATGTCGAGAATTAATTATTAATCGCATTTTTTATGGAAATAGAACTTTTTGAAACAATTTCATACCTCGAAGTTGATATTTCGTATTCCAAAAATCCAATATATAAATTTCCACTACATAATTAAACGATTTTTATATTCATTGTATACTTGGCTTACGCAATAAAAGATTATCATTTTGTTGTCATTATATGTCGATTGTAAGGCGCTTAAAATGAGAAAATTAATTTATTTCTACGATAAGAATTACAATCATTGAACTGCATTAACTAGGTAAATCTATTACTTAGTCATGCTATTTAAACATGACTTCATTTTATGGTTGCTGGCATCGAGCCAGACGAAACACCGAAATTGTTCACAAACATTCATTGGGTTCTCTAAATGAAATCATTGCTTAGTTGTTCTTGTCTGTCTTCACTTTCCTTAAGGAAATGAAATCCACAGTTCTTCCTATTTGCAACTTCTCGAGATTCTATTCAAGTCACCTGACTAATCATATTTACCATTCTTCATTACACGCTAGCTTCTACATTCATTTTGTGGCAAACATTTCTCGCTAATGTCATACCATATGGTACCCAGAAAAGCAAACTTCACTTCAACATCCCGGAAAAGGAAGTCATCATGTAGTAACCGCAGTGGAGTGTGCTCATGGCTTCAGGTGATGTCAGGTGGTTTCCTAGTACCCTTTCTTTTCAAAGCCTCGCATGTCGCAGCTGCCAACTCTGACGTCATATTCTCAGTCGGTGGGCCATGAGGGGATCAGTGTTTATCGAAATGTCACCGCTTCTTATCATAACGACCCAAACAAGAACTTTCCGGGTTCTGAGAGCCGTCACTTTTCACCGATGTCATGGAGATATTTAAAAAAAAGGGTGGGGGGAGAAAGAAACAGGGCAAGCCGGTAATAGCTGTACACGACTCCATAGCCCTGGAATCCGTTAGGGAGAAGATATTGTCAGCTGTCTGTCCTCTAGCTCTCTTCCCTCCCTCCTGGGATCTTTCGCTCTCCAAGCACTGAGTAGCTCTTTATGTAAACGCGTAAATTACGTCTTCAAAGTGCCAGATGATTGAGACTTTTTAGCGAACTACCAAGAAATAGCCGTAAGTTATGTGTTAAAGTGAATCACTCTTTTTTTGGATTTCTTGAGATAGACAGATGCCTATGGAATGAAAGGTCATCCGAGGGAATTAATTTGAAGTGGCCATTCGTTGAGTGCATATGCTGGATTGATTCACAAATCAAAACAGTTTTATATATTACAACTAAACCATAATTCAAATTGAGTAGTAAGAAACTTTCATGCCTACAAAATATTCAGAAAACAAAATCATTTGAGATTGTCATTTATCTGTTAAATGTGGTCGTCGAATATTACACAACTATAGTACAACAGATAAATACCTCGAGTGAGCCGATATTTATCAATATTGTTATTGTAAATAAGAATTGAACAATTCTTAAAATCTCTAACGAATTTTCTTAAACCCTCTTTTAGAGACCATTTCTTAACCTTTCAAGTATGGTGGTTTCACACCGGATGATAAGAATCATCCACCACCATAATTAATGCTTATGTAGTATACACTAGTCAGATATTAAGAGTTAACTTATTGGGTTAACTGCGGTGGAACCAGTTTTTGGAGAAACAGCCACTAGATTTATACGAGACTGGCTAATGTATTAGTTGAAAAGCGTATGCACATCTATTGCGTTTCGGAGAATCACCCTCCGTAGTACAGAGGATGTTCCAACATTTGTTTTCCGGTAGGAAATGCCTGGATTCGAAATACATCCCGGGTGCAAAAAAAAAAAAAAAAAATAATAATAATAATAATCCCGATTCTTCGAAATTAAAGTGAATTCATCCGCCTCCCTCTCCTCTCTCACACACACACACAATTCTGATCGGAGAACTGACGTAATTAAGGAACATAGTACACTGACCTCACAGCCCTGTTGATCGTAATTCAACTCAACCTGCGAGATGGGAATCAAAATACAGGTAAATTTCCAACCAAAAGACACAAGCGTTCTTCCAGCTGCGCCGTGCGAATTGCAAAAGTAACACAACGAAGACTTTCGTTCGAACTTACTGCTCTTGATTTTTTTTTTTTCTTTCTGAAACTGATAGTATAAGACGTCCTAAACTAATATATACATAGATGCAAATAACCGCAAAAAATGTTCCCTGAAGATATTTGCATTATTGTAATATTTCTTCTGAAGGTACTTGCTGATTTTGATATCGAAATTTTGATTTTATTACTTTTCCAATACATTGGTATGTAGGTGTTCTTTTCTTATAGAAAGCTGATAAGGAGCTTCGTATTACATGTTTGTAATTTGAAATGAAAGTATTTTACATTGGCATAAAATCTATTAGATATTCTAGACTGCGTTCTTGGCTAAAAAGTTCAACACTTTTGATTTTGCTTCCATTTAGATAAAATAGAATTGTTTCCTTTTTTTTATTGTAGTTTATAGATTGAGAGTGGAAATGTTGCTATCGTGAAAATCTGTATAATGATAACAGCTGAATCGGTTTTGGAATGACAGTGTAACCTGATTTCAGGCTTGAATTTCATCGCGTGAGTAAATTTATTAATCTTGAAATGTCTTACTTGATTATGACAAGTGTTCAGTATTGGACCAATAATTGTAATTCCAGACGTCCTGACCTAACTCCGCTTGATTTTTTCTTGTAAGGAATATGTCAAAAACATCATTTGTAATGAAAGAAATAGCGACCTATTTCATTTGGGTGGATGAATTATCGATGCGATAGCAAGAAAAATAGAATAGAATAGAGATCAAATATCGATTTCACGTTGGGCATCAACAAACGGATATTAAAATTCATCAGTTACCCCTCAAAATTCTTAAAAGTGCGAGTTTATTTTTAAGGGGTGAAATAAAAGTTCATATGTAATATATTGATAAGAATATTGATTATCGAGACCTCATCAGTATGGTCCAATTAATTAAGAATTCCCACAAAGTAACTAGGAAGGTCCCTTTATAATCAACAAGTTATTTTCTTTATAAAATCCGCATCTAACTCACATTTTCAGGTGTGTGTTTAAATATAAGCAGGTCAATGAAACCATTGAAATCATATGAAACTGATCGTAGGCAAAGAATAGGGGTATAGTCCTTGACAGACTCCTTCAAAAACAGATTAGTCAAACATCATGGTCCGAGGTATTAAGTTATAAACTATCCTCCATCCTATATACACGTAACCATTAAACTACACGTGAACACAATACAAGCATAACAATTCAGGAATGGATAACCTACTAAACTTGTCTGGCATCTAAATTAAAATGATGCATTAATCAAAATCGTATCTCTCGACCTGCATATCACTGCAATACAGGGCAGTGTATTTTGTCTTTAACCTGTTTGTCAACAGCTTGAGAGAGAGGCGATGGCGATAACAGCGCATAATTACTTCTCTCTTAATAGTGGTGATTCCATGTCAGCATCACTGTTACGAAACATTATACAGGTTCAATTTCTTCATAATGTGTCAAATAAGAAAATGAGTTTTTTAGCTATTCTTTTTCGATTTACTAATGGATAGCTTAGTATCACTTCATTGACATAATAATAATAAAGTGTAGTTGGTAAGTATAGTCAGAAACGTCACCTGATGCAGTCGTAGTTTTTAACTATGTAACACATTAAAGTTTCTGTTATGATTAATCTCACTAATTCAGAAAAGTAGTTTAATCAGAATCCATAAATGGCCTATTTATCAATAAGGAATATTTAACTTATTTCTATTAGTTGAGGTTATTTATCGCTATAATTATTTCCCTACTCGATAGGATTTATTAAATTAACAATTTTCCCCTTTTCCAGGACGCTGCTGGCAACGTTTTGGACCGATGGATCTTGGCCACGAGAGACGAAGAGCCTCTTATCCTACAGCAATTTCTACGGTTCGGCGAGACAAAAGCCATTGCTCAGCAGTTACTTGTACAGGAGAGCAGCGAGAGGCCAGAGTACATTGTACAATCTCCTCGGACAGACTCAGATATTAAGAAATTCATCGAAAGGGCAAACAAAGCTGCAAGTTCCGCTCTCTTAAAGCAAACTAGTTTATATGTGTCAACCAGTTCCTCTCTAGCCCACATCTTACCCATTAGTCGGCCGTCTTTATTTCGACAGCACTCCAGTGTTAGCTCCAGTCATTCTCCGTCGCCTAACGCCGGGTCACCTGTAGACTCCAACAGTTCCATGGCCATATCACCCCTGAACAAACTCCAGAACATGCAGCCTTACGACTACCGACGTGAGAAGAGCAGCCCGGAACTGAAGACGTCCGAAGCTCCGGTTTTGTCAATCAGCCACAGTACCCCTCTTTCGTCACCCACCACCTCCATTCCTCCCATTCCCAGCAGCATCAGTACTTCATATACTAACCATACTTCACTCACTTTTAACTCAGACTTTAGTATTACTGATGGCGGCTCTGAGGAGGACACAAACAGTGCTATCAATCTCAGTCAGTCCTACACTGGCAATTTGGATTCTGTCTTTGCAGCAAAGAAAGTCCGTCATCTTAGAAAGTCGGCTAATCCTATGAAACGCAGGTGGAATCCAATGGTCCTCAGCACTCTGGCAACGAACCCATCCACGGGTAAGAAGCGAGTGCAGTGTCATGTTTGCCTAAAGACGTTTTGTGACAAAGGTGCGCTCAAGATCCATTTTAGTGCCGTTCATCTGCGCGAAATGCATAAGTGTACAGTGGATGGATGTAGCATGATGTTCAGCTCACGCCGCAGTAGGAATCGACACAGTGCCAACCCAAACCCAAAGCTTCACACTCCAAACCTGCGGCGAAAACTCAATCCACATGATGGGAGAGCAGCGAACCCTTTTCCTTTGATTCCGCCGACAACGCTGATAAACTTCAATCACACTCTTCTTCCGTCATCAGGCAATCCGCTACTTGACGGAGATGGAAATACATTATCAGAACCAGACAAACTTTCAAATTTTCAAAACCTAAAACCTCCACCTGATCCATTGCCTCTTCAAACGGCGCAACACGTCGGTATGAAACTACTCACGGATGAAGTTGGTGCTATCCCGTTAACTAAAAAATGTCGGGTGGAAGACAACAACAACAAAGAAGATGAAGGTAGCAGCTGTATAGAAGAAGGAATGGACTTGACAATGAAAGATGGCAACTTAACAACCAGTAAAGGTGTTAGGAAGCGAAAAAGCATGAACCCAACAAAGTGTGCAGTGGCGAGTGATGATGATATGCAGTATGTTTCGACGGACGACTCCTCCAGCGACACTTACATAGACCATGACGAAAACGGCTTCTTAGACTCTAAATCAGACGATCTGAGTTCAGACTTTGGAGGGGATGATTCGAAAGATGAAGAATTAGACAGATATGAACTTGAAGAAATCGAAGAGAGGATCGAGAAGAAACATCAGCAGCAACAACAACATGTTATGCCAGTTATCTCCAGTGCTCCTCCACTTCCCCCTCCTTTACCTCCACCTCCTCCTCCTCCTCCACCACCACCTACCATTCCTTTCCCACCCACTCCGCCTTCTCTCACTCCAACCGCAGCAGAATCTACGAAACCAGAAGATGACGGTGCAAAAGAAGATCCACATAATGGAACTACGAAACACGAAGAAAGAATACAAACTGGCTCTAACTTGACTACGGACACTGAAGATATTTCCGAAAACCCTTTAAGACATCTAGAATCTCTGTCTCTTGGGGCTTTTACAAATCTTTCGAGTACGACGGCAAGGATTCACACCAACCACTCAACTCCTGTAACGACTGGCGTTTCGTTTCACGCCCCTGGCTTAGGTCTGGCATCAACACCTTATGACTCTTCTCGTGATCCAAATCCACCTATGAATGAGCAAAATTCCGGAACTCACGGGGCTAGCATGCAAATTAGCAGTGATCAGGACAACTCAATGTCGGAACAGCAGATGCCCTTGCTGCCCGTATACAGAGATGCTTCCTTGATCGGATCAGTCGACATTCCTGTTGACAAGGAAAATCCTCGTAGGTGTACGGCATGCGGTAAAATCTTCCAGAATCACTTCGGGGTGAAGACTCATTACCAGAACGTTCATCTCAAGTTGATGCATAAATGTACAGTAGAGGGATGCAATGCAGCGTTTCCTTCAAAACGCAGCCGCGATCGTCACAGTGCCAATCTAAACCTCCATCGAAAATTACTTTCGACTAGTTCCGAAAAGACATCGCCATTCTTTGACAAGAGCTCTCTTTATCCTTTCGCTCCAGACGCTGCATTACGTAGCGAGTTCTATTCGAGACTGTACGATCCTCAGAGCCTCCCACTAAGTTTTGCAGAACTTTACCATGGACGTATTCCTACGTGTGGTGCCGAAGGGTTTGTAGCCGGTACCACTTTTCCCGGTCATCTAACTGGAATGCCTGGCTTTCATCCGGCATTCATGGCTCCACCAAGTTCAACGACGGGAGCACTAACAGACGGCATTATTGGTGAACGTGGGGCGAGCATCGGTGGTACTGGTGGCGGAGGAAGTGGTAGGGACACGCCAACCAGCTCCATTACCACGACAACACCTAGCCCTCAACCGAATCCCCCGACACCGAAATCAACAACCGATCACGTGAACTTAGAAGACGAACTCACCCCAGATGGAGAGGGGAAATATTCGTGCGAATTGTGTGATAAAAAGTTCCACGAGAGTGTCGTTCTGAGAGAACATTACGAAAAGTGCCACACCCAGGAATTAATGCAGTGCTCAGAGGATGGTTGCAATAAGGTGTTTCTCTCCCGACGGACGAGAAATCTCCACAACGATGATCTACATAATAGAGAGAAAGCTACAGCCGCCTCGTAACGACTTCTTTCTCTTTAGAACCTTTGTGCCAAGTTGAACTTTTACATTTCAGCCACAATGGCTGACATCTACAAAACCTGTAATATAGTATATAGACTGCGAACATTACTTGGACCTTTTTTTTTGTGTGTGTTGTGTCATAGAATCTGTAAAGGCCAATAAGCTTGCCGGCTGATGCCGAAAAGGGGACAGCATCTGCTGGTGTCTTCCACACTTTGTTAAATGCGCTGTTGATTGGATCATCGCAAGAGTGACGTATGTGAGGTCAACCAACCAGTAAACACTGTACATTGTAAGCAGTTTAGATTTTTCCGAAAAAAAAAAAAAAAATCTTCCCACCTCCCCCCGCTCTTCTGAACACTTCATGTGTATGCAGTTTAAACGTTTCAATCCAAACAGTTGAGCTCACAGTTCGAATTCTTGTTATTCCGTTTTTACACCTATTTAAATGGTTAGAATCTTCTCAGCAAGACCTCCGATATAGAGCTGTTTGAATGTGATGCAAACTGGCAAAGTCTTTAAGTTATTTATACCTCTTCCTGTGAACCTACTGGTCCCGCACGACGTGCACATTACTGCCTTATTGATGGTGGGTCATTAAAGTGCTTGACATGTTGTTGTATTCAAGTTTATTGATTCTTGTTTGACATCTACTTTTTACTCAAGCCGATTTTTCACTAGCTTCCACACTGCATGGGACACTATCAATGAATAAGCAATAATCATTTACTGTATAGCACAATATAAAAAATTCATTACGTACAAGTATAAATTTATTCTAGCAAGGTAACTTCATTTGTCAATTTAACTGTTTACTGATAAGTAATGAAAAATGAATATTCTAAATTAAAACTACCTAACAATATCATTAATAGGAAATATTTTGACAATAAACACCAGTTTTCACATCTAAAATGATATATTTAATAGCCATTATATTTCGTCAAATAACTGGATCACAATGGGAAAATATCTTAATGTTTTTTAAGTCAAAATTTGTAGGCGATGTAAATATTTTCTACTTAATATGGAAGGAAATTCTATTAATGTGCTTAAGGGGTTGCAAGTTAAAAAAATGACATTCCTTAAAATTTTTTTTCGAATTAATAAATCTTCAAAGGCCTTTTATTTGTACATATTTCAAGTATTTATGTACACATACCGACCACCGAATAAAACTTTCATGCATTATACGTAAACATCACTTACGCAGCATATGTGCAAAATACTTGGTTACGCGCATCGCCCAGTATTCCAAACAATTATTTAAGAATGCTGTTGGTTAGTAATCGTCAATAGTGATCTCAATTGATTGATTTTTCCCATTGATCACAATGAGAAAAAAAAGAATCTTTCGGAGTTCGATAAAGGGCTTACATTGTGAGTGCCCGTCTGTCTGGAACCACGATTTTGAAAACAACAGGACTGACTGGTTTCCAAAAGATGAGATATCCCGAGTGTTTAATCAGTGGAAAAATAACCCTCATTGCTTGTCTAAAATGGATAACTATGGTCCTAAGACTGTCAGGAATGAGCTCGCAGTCGTCTGAGAAGGCTTGTATGGACAAACAGAACTTCCTGTGTACACTAATTGACCGAAGCATTTAATGAAGGCTGTTTCCGACCCACTCATCGAACTATGCGCAGGGAATTGAAGAGGATGGATATTGGCAGTCGAATGTATATGGAAACCACTATATTAAACAAAAGTTTCTAATTCAATGGTCGGTATGTGTATCTATTTATTAACTTTTGAAATTTAACATTTAAGCATTCAAGTTTTGTAGTTTCGTGGAATTTAAATAATACCAAGAATTTAAACGTCCTCATTAAATAAGATAAAAAAAAAAAAACAGCCCATCCACGGTACTAACGTACCATATATGGGTTTACAACCATTCATGGGTGGGATAACATGAAAAAAATACCCATCGACATACTGCTGATAATTGAACCCCCATGTTGCCATATGATGCTTCTTTATGGGTAGATGTTCTCAGTAAGATTTAGTAAGAAAGTGTAAAGGAACGTTCAGAAACAGTAAGGTGTCTAAAGCAGAGGGCAGAAGAATGATAACTTTTTGTCGTAAATAAATAATTTATAAAACGGAATATTTTTTTCTTTTTGAAGTCTTGAGTAATAATGAAAGAAGTCTTCTATATTTAAATATTGGAGACTTCATTTAAAACTTAAATGAAAAAGTATGAAATCAAATTCTTCAATTAAGCGAGAGTCATTTCAAACGTTCTGCACACTCTACTACGGTTCTTAAACAAAACCTTAATTTACCAAAATACATTTACAAGACATAATCCCTATTTAAATATAATCTCTAAATACAAGACTTATAATCCCTATTTAAATATAATTTCCATTCTGCCTTATCACTGTTATCCGATGTTTTTTTAATGCTTGTACTAATCAGAAAGCCTTTTTAGTTGATGTGCTTGATAAATCGAGTCGCTTCAGTGGAAACCTCATCAGGAGTGGTGAAGAGTTTCCCAAAGAGCGGTTCTTTTAAACTTATGGAACACATCGAAGTCTGGAGGTCTCATGCCCAAATTACACGGAGGAGGAGGGGGGGGGGGTAACGAAACACCAGTGGTACTTTTCCATAAGGTCTGATCATTTGGTGATTTCAGACCTGAATCCGATTCTTCCTTCATTTTAAAGTTTTATTTACCTGAACCAGAAAACCAAAAACAGAAAATGTGCAGACAACGTGTTTACTCAATTTCGCTTCCAACTGACGTGAAGGTGGAAAGCTATTACATCATCTCTACCTACGAATGCGCGATATGCTGAAGTTTTTTTAAATAAAACGTGAATATTCTAGAGCTATCTCTAGAAGATGGAAAAAAAGTAAACATTTTAATTATTACATATACTTTATTACGCTTCATTTCATATCGCCGACACTATGAAAGATGTGTCAACGATATGAGAAATACAGACAGTGAATAGCGACCATGCAATTTTAAAATTAAGTAAAAAACAACAACAAAACATTGCATCTATTAGAAACAAAGTAATGGCGGTAGTCATTTGGTCAGTTCTTTTGCATGCTCATAGTGCTCACGTCGATGATGCTTGGGGCACTAATGAGACGGAAGAAAAAGAGTCTTCAGGATAGTCCTAAATCTGTGTGGCCGGAAACTACTGTCTCCGATTCAGATGAAAAGAACAGCTTTTCGGTAACTTTCTGATCGGACTCAATAACTGCTTCATCGTATGTTTAGTCTTTCGAAAGAAAGAGATGATCCTATACACGCTGAATGTAACCGAATGAATTCCAAGGGTCATGAAGCGTTTGCGATGTGATAATCAGCATCATAAACGTTATATCAAACAGTATGACATCAACTGCGTGTATTCACTTTTCGGTTTGATGAGAAGAAAACCCACTCTTCCACCACATCCCTATGCTACGGTTGTAAAAGGCAGGAAAATATTTCTTGGCATCTTTAAGGGATTGGGTATGAGAACCTTTATAACTATAAATCATTATTCAACATACGTCACAGAAATTCCGTGAATTTGCGAGGCAGGGTAGCTTTTCCCCCCCATAATGACAGCTGGTTTAATTAGAAGTTTGTAATTCTCAAGCAGACAGTGATGATAATTATTTTTATTAGCAGCTACTTTGCAAATTTCTTGCTCTAAGTTAGTTAAAGAAATGATCTTGTGTGTACCCTTCTAGTATGAAGAACGAATCCCTAGTGGTGACAAATTATGCCAAAAAATTACACTGATATCATCCGTATAACTCATGCGATTATAATTTGCGTTCTTGAGGATGACGTGTTACTCAGAATTCTTCATATGTAAGTTTGATAGCCGAATAGGAAGTGGTAGCAAAACTAACCCATGGCAAGCGAAGTATTAAGAATACAGGCAGGGAAAAAAGACGTTTTTTAAAACAGTGAAGAAACTTTAATTGCATAATTGAGGAGTTTTGAGTCTAGTAGTGAAATGAATGTCTTATCGACATGTCCTTGACGAAATGTAGAGCTGACGTAATTGAATGAATATGTTTTCGGTTAACACACCAAAACTGAATTTAGAGATTCAGTTTTGGCGAGTCTGAATCAAACCCAAACAATCTTCAAATTCAGTTTTGGTCTACAATGGACAATTCAGTTACCATTTTACTTTAGATAAGAGTGAAATATATTAAACGTGGCATGCGCTCAATGCTTCAGTAATTGTAATATGTAGAAATTTTTAGTTTGCTTAATAGCACATGTGAGAGAGCAATTTTTCCGAAATAGTAATGTTTCAATAACTACTGAAAAAGCGCTCAGAAATGCTGAACCCTTCGAAAAATGAAACTTACATTAATTTAATGAGTATTATTAAGTTA
Source organism: Typopeltis vanoorti (assembly GCF_054136105.1). Taxonomy (NCBI): domain Eukaryota; kingdom Metazoa; phylum Arthropoda; class Arachnida; order Uropygi; family Thelyphonidae; genus Typopeltis; species Typopeltis vanoorti. Next base: position 109,855,731 of record NC_143564.1, read on the forward strand.
TATATATATCCAGATATTTTCAGACAAACAGTATAAGAAAAACAGACACAGTCTTGCCTAATAATCAGCCAAAAGAGTGGAACTAAATGTGTCCTTTGTCATTGTACTTGGTATTAAATAATCATCAACGATTGTATAAAGTAGGCAGTTATATTAACACTTCTAAACAAATGCCGTTTCTAGCAGCAATCACAAATCTTGTAGGCAAAAATTTGCAAGGAGAACATTCTACGACCCCAAAAGTTACACGCACTAGTGCCCAGCGTCAATGCTGTAAATTATCGCTGTTATTAATGATAGCATTAAAAAACAAAAATATATGATATGCTATATCTTTGTAAATGTAATAATACTGTATGCGCTTCCGAATAATGTTGGCTCAACCAGCCAAAGGGAAAGCTATGAATATGACTTAAATGTTTGCAAATGAAAGTTTGTGGAAAATCTGTAAGAAGAGGCCTATTTCACATGGTAGTGGATGTATAAAAACAGATCCTGGTTATTATGTCTCTTACAGAGGTCTAACAACCTTTGGGATCCTAAAATCAAATTACCCTAATAAAAAAAAATGCTAACGCAATTAATCGGCAAAATAACAGGAAAACCCCACACACGACGTCTCTGCATACTTTGAAGGATAGATATTTCAGATAGCTAACATACCCTGTATTATTGAAAGAAAGGATAATAAATATCGAAAATTTTAACGTTTCTAAAGCGATAGAAATCATATTTAAATAGAAACTTTCGAAAGAAGTTGCTTTATTTGAAATATCACGCGAATGCTGTCCAGAAGCCAGTATATTCGTCTTGTTGTGATTTAGTGGTAATCAAGAGTTCACTTGAAAATACAAAACTTTCAAAACAAACGGCTTAGTCTCCTAAGAAAACAGTTGAAGCAGATGTTAGGTAAGCTCCTGGACAGAGGAAGTACTTCAATATCAAGCCAATTCATACCAATGGTTAGTATTTTCGTACGCGTTCGATCGCTTTGCGAACTTTTGAGGTATCAAAGACAAACAGCAATTGACTATTAAATATCAATTAATATTATTATCATTTTTGAAGTTTTTGATGATAAAATGAAACCGATGGGAACTTCTTCCATAACCATATTCTATGCTCTTCATCTTCCATGATTAACCATTTAATTGCAAGAACAGTTATTTTTCTAATAAGTAAAGAATAACCATTTAACTGATTTTATCAAATCAATCTGCTAGGTTTTCTTCATTGATATTTCTATTATAACTTCAGGGACTGACATTAACGTAGTGCCAACAGTATTTTGAAATCAGATTCCAAATGACTGTATTGGAAACATTACGAAATGCACGTGTTTCATGAAGTTGTTGGTAACATTTATGCAGCATATACGCATTTTTCTATTCGTCTCAAAACGTTTATTCCATCTGTTTGCATTCTACAGTTGGATCGTTTATGTGAGTGAACTTATAGCGTTCGCGTGTTTGTCTTACTGCTTATTGAAAGTCAAAAAGTACAATAAAAACGTCACTGGATTAGAAAAGGAAAAGATTTGTATTGCATTCACCAAACGAGAATTTTTCGCGCAGCCTGTGGCCGGCAAATTTAAAACTATTGGTATTTCCATATGGTCAAATATTCCACGAAGAACAAAATTTTGACGGCTAACATATCAGTACGTATTCATTTCAATCCAGTAGTAGATTTATTTCATCCTTTTTCGATCTGTCAGAAAAAAAAAGTAAGTTTTTTCAGAACAGATACCTGCAAATGATTATTTTCATATGGCCAAATTTGGTTGTAGGAAAACCAACGAATTTGGGAGTAAATGGATAAGTCGTGTATCTCGATGGCTCAATTGTCTCTTCAGTAATTTGTGACAATGTTAGGCCGCACCTCGTTAGGTATATGCCAGCATGAGCAAATCCGCTCCACTGTTTTTTTTTTTTTTTTTTTTGTTGTTGTTCAAACTTCGTTTTCTTATCTATCCGATTGGGAAAGATTACTACCTTCACCAGTGATTAAATAATAGGAAACAGAAGCACAGTGGAACAAAGAAATCACGAGACGATTATGATGTATCGTTTTGGATAATTCATAAGTAAGCAACGTTAAGTGATGGAATAGTTGATGTTACAATTATATGATAAAAAATAAACGTCTATTCGTAGAACATGATATTGTTTGACTGTAAACAATGAAATGATTTTACCAAGCTGGAAGAATCAAGCTAGAATTTAGAAGTTGTCTGAAAAGGGGGAATCCATCAAACACAAATGGGTCGCTAACGCAGTTAATACTATCCCAAAATAGTGAGTTGCGTGCAGTTGCGATGAACTTCACCTTCCAAACCACATAACTAGTCTTGTAGTAAAAGTCAATAATACTTAGTTCATATCAAAAGATGCAAAAACACAAATGCAGTCTGACATAACTGAAAAAAAGCAGCCACTCATGTTCGAGAGACTGCACATTGCCTCTTCTTGGAATGATATTTGAATTCCACAGACAGGACAATCGTTTTGATACTTTCTGGAGTCTTATTAGCCATCAGAAAGATGAACAATATTTTTAATCTTTTTTTGCTAGTGAATTCACTCGTGCCATCATCCGGAAGCGTGAGCATGCTGGTAGATTGGATTCCAGAATTTGTTCGAACACGCTTTAACATTATTCCAGGGCTTTCAACTTAATATCAAGTAATCTAGCTGGAACATGTTAAAGTGCTAGAAGTTCAATTTATACAATAAGTTTTTTAAACGAATTCTGTTTAAAACGAATTCTCTTTCACGAGGAGAAAATGCCTCACAGGGTAGTAGACATACGAGTAAAGAAAAACACACAAACAAATAAACTTGATTTTAAACTTTGTAATAGCAGGGCGCTGTTTCCTAGCCACAGAAGAATTGAGTATGTCAAACCAGGAAGTACGGTCGATGATAAGATTTCATTGACGAAAAGTAGTTAACAAAGTTAATGAATTTCCAGGGTCAACGTTCTGGATTTAAAGTCAAGCCTTTCGGTTAAAAATAGTTTACATGCACAATTAGCTTTTTATTAGATTAAACTCAGGAATTTTGAATGCACTTGATGGATTTAATATATACTCGACGAGGTTGCCGAAATGAAAATCATATGATCCTAATTCAAAATTTAGCAAGGCAAAAGGGAAGATGCTTAACATATGCATCCAATTCTGACCCCTAGAAAGAAACGCTTAAATGGACGAGTCATTTTTTGATATTGTTAGCCACGAACATCGTTCAGACTTTGAGGTCAAGTTTTGACCTCAAAGTCTGAACAAAACATACAACGGATAATTATATCAAGTGGCTGGCCTAATTACGATTTAGACGAGCTCGCCCATTCCCAGTTGTAAAGTCTCTCAAGAGCTTTCACAGGACCCGCTGAGTTGTGGAGGATATCGTCTCGTGGTAATATGGTACAGAATAATTAATGCTAAATTTACCCAAGGTAATGTTGAAATCATACCGAACAGTTAATTTTACATAAAAACAAATCACTGCAAGTTATGTACAAAATGGCTTCCATTGACATGTTCCACGTTTGCCTTGCGAACCAATTTAGCCGAACTTTCGAAAAAATCACAAGCATGAACGAGTAGGAAATTCAAATAAGAAAACAATTGTCACATATATGAAATTTAACTTGGTGAAAAGAAGAATTCCCAGCAAGAAAATAAGTACGAGTACTATAAAAGAAAATTTTCGTACTAATAGTAGATTATCTCGGGAACGAAATATAAATGTCATATTTAAAACTAATTCAGGACCTGCATCATAAATTAATTAGCAACTGAAAATTTGTTCGCGTGACAAAATTTCGTCAGAAGGTATTTTCCACAGATTGAGAAGTTAATGGAACAAGGCAGCTGCATAAACAGCCCGTAAGCATAAGTCATAAATGTCAGGATTTCAATCCCGCTATAAACAAACGCCTTACTATATTGAGTGAGAGAAATATCTTTCTTTTTTCCCTTTGGCGTTTTGTTTAGTTTGTCAGTTTATTTGCAATACATGTCATTTTTTTTTTACTTTTCATTCGCACACATTTTCACAAACAAAGCGCTCTGTTACGGTTCCACCCAGGCTAATCATTCATTGCTTGAAAAGTGGAAACTCCAGGTAGAGAGCTTCCATCTGAAGCGAAACTGCTATTGTCCCTTAACTCAAAACTCGTGTATTCATTTATTCAGGGTGCGCTATGGCCTTGAACATTCTTAAGGAGTAACCCATCAATCAAACTCATAAACACATTGTTCAGCACTTTTCACATGTGATGTTTAACCAGCCTATTCGGAGTCAAAATAAAATGGGGATAGATTTAAACACTTTCCCCCCACTTTCTCACACACAGGACTAATAAGCTATTTTATATCATTACTTATTTCTTCATTTATTAAAACTTAGAGTTATATTAAATGATCCCATCATTTCCACAGGTTTTTATCTAAGCCAGCGGAATTCATAATACAAATGGCTAAAGCCTTTCAACGAGGAATTATTTATTTGAACGAAATATTCCGAAATCTTAAGGTAACCATGAGACAAATGTATAGTAAGAGACATGCTCACTGAATGCGGCTCACGAGTCTAAAAAGGTTGCCGATCTCTGGCCTGTAGGCGATAAAGTGATGAGAACAATGATCAAATAAAGAAGTTTAAAAGTCATAAGGAGAATGTTTCTTTCATAGATAAAAAGCAGGAGCACTTGTAGAGATTAATAAAAATATGAGGACGAAACTGGGGAAAAATTAGTTTTATTATCTTGTAGATAAATGGCATCGTTTTGTGCAAAAAATTGAGTAAGACTTTAAAAACAGTTGAGTCTGAACGCGCTTAAAAACAAAAGGTATAAAAATTCAAAATTTAGATCAAAACATTCTCATTAATCGATTTAGGGGGAAGGGAAAGAGCAGTGCGATGCGTTTCATCGTGCATACAATGAAATTTTAAAAAGGATGTCTAGCGAGATATGACACTTCGTAATTGTGAAATCATGGAGAGAAAGAAGGTCAGGATTAAATCCATGAAAGAATGGGAAATAATAAGCGACTTCAGATCTTTTAATGTTGACTACAAGTTAATTTATTTTCTTATCGGGAAAATGTAATAGCTGTGGATGCGAATGCCATTGTGGCATGGATGATTCTAAAGTCTTTGCGTGGTAGATGAATTTAATTACCGGGTGCGAAACCACCATCTCAATTATTGGGAACCAGTGCCTGAAACATCTGGGAGGGTTCTGGATTATCTAACAGGTTTGGCCCACTCATGACAATGGGTAAAAATTCACATAAGGAAAATGACTTCACGAAATCATTATTAGTGATATCAAAAGAGGCAACCACGATCACATGATCTCAAACATTACAACTTTCATTCAGAACATGGGATATCCATTCGTTTTTGAAAATATTTGCTACATATTTGGTTACAAATCTTTTCCAGAGAAATCTAAGATCATGGGCGTTGGATTAGCTGACCGAAAAATGAACACATTCACCTGTCATGTTGGATGGAACACTTCTGTTATGTACATTCTGAAAAAAAGTTACCTCTAATATTTATAGACGATTCCCTCGTTTATTGTTTTCGAACAACCATTATCACAATAATGGTTGTTCAACAGACTAAAGTTTCGATTGGGAAAAGTTTACTTTAGTGAAGTTGTAGCAAAAACTAACGATCTTTTAATCCCCCCCCCTTTCTTCTGAAATCAATTAATATTTGTTTATTGTCCTTTCGCCGTGAATATTTACTTCCGCTGATTCTTGCTTTGGATGAGAAATTGAATGCGCAGTAGTTCTCCCCATTTGTTGTTAAAAAATACCAGGCTATGCAGTGGATATAACTCTCTTTTCTCATTTTTAAGAAATTCAGGAGACGTAGTCTTCTTTCTACCTGTTAAAAAAAAAAGAAAGAAATTTGTTTCCTGTCGTTGTCAAGAAATGTGTTTTGTGCGTTCTGGAAAATTAAAAACTACATTTTTTCAAGTTGTATATTATTTCTTAGTTGACATGGAAAGGTGGTGCTGGACTTGGATTGTTAAAAGCTGCTTTTTAAGCTACTGGCTGTTTTTCAAAGTCAGTAAAACAGTCTTGGAAAATTCTTATTTTACTGAAATGTGTTGGTGGCTGCATTTTGTAGTTCGATAGACTAATGTAAGAAGGAAATTTTTACTATATTACCTCGTATCTAGATATAGCGTGAAAATGGCCTGCTACTTCTTTAAAAGAAAGGTCATGGAAATGTACGTGTTATACTGAAGCAAGTCGTCCTGCTAACACCATCTCCTAGTGAGTATTAACACAGTGAATATAACACACCTCAGAGAATTTACTAGAAAATTAAGATACTCTGAATGCTTTTACTATTCTATCACCATCAGGATATGAAAAAAAAAACTACTCCATTACAGATTCATTGTTCTCTGTTAAAAAAAAAAAAAAAAAAACTCTCCGGGAATGAAGTCTAACGCTAAAAGAATCCGTATTGACTCTTGGTTATTTCCTTCTCCTTTGTGGGCACTTTCTAGTTTGCTACACATTTCTTACCATTTCCTTGTCCTCACTTCTCTCCAGCTAAGGCTTTTACACAAGAAGACACTGAAATGATCGCTGTAAAGCACTGTTTTGCATGTTCTTAAGCTTTACCCGAGAGCAGAACGACAGTCTTTATTTCCCATTAAGAAGCGACTACTGAACCAAGTTTACGAGTGACCCACTCTCGTAGCGGGAGCTCTATAGACCTCCAGGTCGTGACTTCTTTTCCGGAGTGTTACATTAGGCAGTGACTATAAAACACTTTATAGCCCACCTATAAAGCTTAGATCTCCCACGGTAACACGCAAGACGTATTTTTTCCTTCTGCACCAGCACCTGGACTAAAGCCACAGTTCCTTGTCCATTTGACTTTGCTCAAGAAAATTGGCGATAAAAGCACAAAATTTTAGGAGTAATTTCCTTGCTTTTTTTCTTTTTAGTAAACAGACCATTACCTAGGAAAGAAGGAAAAGAAATAAGCTTCGGCGATGAGCTGATACTTTATTTAACAGTAAAAATCTGATGGTTGAAATGGCCTCCCCACAACTATCTTCGGTCGCTAAGTCTTTGCTAGCCCAATGCCTTTGACAAGACACTAACAGTAGTGTTTGGTGTAATAAATACTTTTGCCTATTTCATACAACCAACGCAGCAGCAAACAGCGCAAAATTCACAGGATTAATGCGCAGTATGGAGGCACACTGAAGACTGAAAATCGGAAAAGCCAGTTATAGATTCTCGGTGTTCAAGATTTAAGCAAATTCTTTGTTAGGCATTCTCATCTTCGCGTAATCTGATTATACTCGGATCGATATCAATAGCCAGTCCGTGCATAGAATTTTCCTAACGTGTTCTGATTTTACAAGGGAACGCATTCTTTAAATATAACTTTTTCTACTAATACAGTATCTAATATATGCTATTATAGTGATAGAAATTCAATACAGTGACGAAATAAGTAGAATAATACGTCATTATTTGCGCTCATCTTCAGAGAGGATCATCCTTTTCAAGAGGAAGTGGGCTGCATACTCTTTGTATTTACCCCCTCTCCACATTCATTGACAAAGATTACTGCCATATGCTGTTCTGTTTTTATTTTATTTTATTTTTGGTTAAAATATCAAATATGATTATATCAAACCACTTCTTTAATCCGATTTCTTATTCTTGAAGTTCCCCAACTCTTAATTTTAGTGATTAATTGAGCATATGTGGTGATTGCATTCGCTGAATAGAACTATTACTGTGGTTGTGGGGAATATGAAATTTGGATTATCCTTTAAGTCTAGTCATAACAAATTTTCAGTAGAGTAGAGTTCTCCAAAGCATGAGTCTTCAAGTAAGATTTTGTTACTGAAAAACAATTATAATTCTGTACTGGATCCCATAATAACAGGCTCCAGTACTGTCCTAATCGCTTTCCAATAGTCAACTACTATATTCGAAATAATCGTACACTTAATTTTTACTTTTACGTTTCCTTCTATAATAACTGCAACATTATTTTGAAAATAAGACGAATATGCTTGCATGTCAAACCTAAATGGATGACGATAGCAGGAACACAGATATAACAGACAATGAGAATTTGGAAATTCTTACTGATTTGGAGCAATGATTTGAAAAAAAAAAAGGTTAAGAAAACGTGGATGACTAAAACAAATAATACAAAATGTTCCTGTATATACACAGACAGAAACACCATACACATCATCTTGACGCAATATGGACTAGTGTTATAAACTAGTCATACTTATTATACTATAAAACAGCAAGGTCGTTTTATCAGAGCTGCCTGCCAAAGTTTTATTTAAGAAAGGAGAACCAAAAGGCTAGATTGCTTACCTTGACTGTAGACACAGCTGGTGTTGACAGATGACTTTGGAACGGAAAAGATCATTCTGGGTGGTAGCCTGTTTTCCATAAAATAAAGTGTAACATACACAAAATGATTTGGTACAGAGAGTTAAATAAAAAAAAGTTTCAGGATAATTTAGAAGACGATCTTGCTTTTTCCTATCTTATTACACGATCTGATGACACAGCAGCCTTATGAGACATGGAAAAGGCAGGGAAAAATGGAAGCTATACGCTTAGATAAAATTCACATAGCAAGAATAAAATATTTTTTTTATAATTTCTCTTTTTTTATATAACTTCTCTCCTTTTTTTTTCTGGGGGGGGGGGGGGAAGAATTATCATGGAAGAATTATTCTTGTTGGCTTACTTCAAACTGGGTTTCAAATTAACTATGCGATAACCCATACAACTTTCCAAAAAAATCTGTTACATAATCAGTTATTTTACAGATCTTTTGAAATCTAAACAAGATAATCATCCACCAAGTCGTAGAACAGTTCATTTTCTGTGCAAAAACTTGGAAGTTTCTATTACCCACAAGGTTCGTCATGTCGCTCAGCAAAAATAGAACTCCAGAGCGGATGAATCGACCGTCATGAAACAGAAGATTTAAAATTGTAGAAAAACTGTTGCGAAATTCTAATTTTTGTTAAAATCGAACAATAATGGCTGCCACTTGACATAATACATTTTTCACTGCACCAGTAGGAGTCACTCGATCAATTTAATCACTCTCTCGGAATGTTAATTGTCCTCAGCGAATTTAATTTTGCACTCATCTTCTCTCCTTTTGTTTATTAAGTCTTTAAATAACAAACTTGATTTCAAACACGCTGCACTGCTAGATTATGCATATACTTATTAATTCCTTTATAATCAGAATGACATCACACACACACACACGCACACGATATCTGTAGGAACTTATTTGGATTTTACGCGCAAGCAATATTGATCATGCTTTTGTCCTTATTAAAATATCATTATATACAACGATTATGACAGCGGATTCAACATTTTATCCATGCTCAGCTGAGGCGAGGAAGATTTTCTAGACCATTTTTCAACTAAGACAACAAGTACGCGATCTCACCCAGAAATAAAAGAAAATTCCCTCGGCAAATGAAGATTTTTTTCCCTCTTGCATAATAGACCAAGCAACCTTTGGACTGAACTCATGTGGATCCTCGTAACCGTAGTTGCCTCAACGGTATTCTAACTAATTATCTTCTGTAATTACCAGAAATTTGGAACTTACTTTCCTGAAGTCTTTTAGAAAAGTTGGATGGCTGACAAATTCAGTTATCAAGAGAATAACGGAAAGGAATATGCTCGGTATGACGCTAGGAGACAGGATACCCTCCCCATTGATACGATCAAGAACGGGTGAGTGTATGGCACGTTATTAAATGTCTTATTCAAAATGGAGAAGCGCTGATCACATTGCAAGATATAATACAAGATTATTAACAATGGAAACCGATGGATGGCGATAGGCAGAAAATGATAAAACGACACAGTTAAGATTGCTGGAATGCAATGGACGAGAAAAGCTGAAAAGAGAATGAAATCAGAAAATTCGAGGAAGGAATTTTCATTCATGGAATGATCCAGATTGAAAAAGCAGATAGGTGGCGTTCCAAGTATACTTAACAAAAAACACACACCAGTATCTTATGTACGGACATAAAACGTGAAAAAAAAACTTCTCAAAACGAAAGAAAAGGAGTGGGTTGGGGCTACCATATCATCCTTCGATGGCATTAAATGTAAAGAAAGACAATCACTTCTTAAACCCTTTCTGGACAACGATACTACTGATCTCCAGAGTCAGTTCTGTGAGTCATCGTAGGAAGACTAAATACGGAATTTTGCATGCTAATGATGGCAAAGAAATTTCTGCAGCATCCAATAAGGTGAATCCTCATCCCTCGTTTATCGGAAGATCTGCTGGAAACGAAGTTTCTTTAAACTGCTAGTTTTGCAAAAACTAGTATTTTATTTCAGTAAAATACAGCCATTTGGGGCTAAACTTATCACTTGCACGTTAACTGATACAGTGTAACAATCAAATACGTAAAACTCCAAAGTTACTGATTCCCCGATTTGTGGTAGCGAATTTTAGCGATTCGGAGATTTTTTAAAAAAATGTGTTGTATCACCAAATATCGCTAAGGAGGAAGGACAGGTGGATCTTTCAACTGTTCTTTGTAAAGAGTTGCTAACAAATGTTATTTGGCGATGATCGTATGATTAAATTTGGAGTAAGGAGGAAACCAGTTTAATAGTTTTGAGCTGCTAGCAGAACTTTATTGAACTTACTACCTTAAAATCAAGAAGCTAGCGCTATGAATAACAATGCTACCACATTTGGAACTTGTCAAACTTAGCTTGCATGCGACCTTATTTTTTATTACAAAATCTTAAGTGCGCAAAATTCACCTTCATGAAATAAAAAAGGCATTTGGGAAAATTGTCAGAAAAAGTATACGTGGTAATTTTCACCTGTCATACTATAAGAAAGGAACTTTTAATTAAGTAAAATAACAGTAACAATAAATGCTTCTACCATTCAACCCTCCTAATCGTCCTTCGCAGGGAATTAATATACAATGACTAGTTATTGTTTTTGTGGTATGACAGTGCAATAGATACTGCCTTAAAAGTTTTAGGTTGAGCCTCTATGAAAATCTGAGATTTGTTCTTGGAAATTTCAACAAACGTGTGGAAAAGAAATTGCTTCTTATCCTGTTTCATAACTTGAAATAAACTAAAAGAAGTTTATAACTTCGTTTAGTTTATTTCAAGAGAACGCATTTCTCCCCTGTGCAAGTGGTGTAATAAAGAGCTTGTGAACCACACGAATGAGAAATCTTTTTTCATGTAAGTGTTTACAGCCTCGAGCAAGATATCCCGAGCCACCATTTGTCACTTCCCCTCATCTGCGAGTTATCGGAACTGAAACTAGTCGTGCGATTGCTACGAACCCTTCCAGTCTCCACTCTAGCAGACAAATGATTGTCCTTTTGTCAGCATCCAGCTGACCCCCTGCTATTTGTGCGGAAAGTGTCTTCCATGTTTTTTCCATTGCTCGCTTGTAGCTGACGAGTTGGCACGGACAAAACTTCCGCTTTCTTACTTGCAACACTTTCTTAGTATAAGGCAGGAAAACGGGCACTGTCGGCTCTAAGCTCCATCAAACGAAGCGCATGAGAGAATCAGACATCAGTTCTGTCAACAGCTTACGGTCTTTTGGACACCTAGGGTTAGGGTTAGATTTCCGCCTTGACGGACAGAAAACGCAAAACGATTACGCCACAAAGACTCCTTTGTGTCGGAGGTCTGATTCATAATGAATCGCATTTTCCAATTTATTTAATTTCGTTTAATTTTGTTGATCGTCGCGAATCTATTTTCTGTCTTCTTTAGTGACTACGGAATTATTTTAATTAATGATCGATATTTTTTCCGACACCTTGTTTTTATTCGTCAGTTACTGTTCAAAATGTTTGAGGGGACCATTTTGGTAATGTAATTCTGTAAATGTAATTTTGTAATTAATTTTTCTTTTGAGATATCGAAATAAACGAACTCATCTTTCTATAAGATGTAAACGTTGCTGACTTTAATGTACGCGATTTAAAATGAACGCGCTGAAGTCAACTAAGGCTTGCGCATTTTATCTATCAAATGTACTCGCAGGGATAGAACCTTCCATCTCCATCTGAGATTGACTAATTTCCGGTAGAATTCGAAAATAAGATCTTTCATACCAGTGACACGAGTCATTCTTCCGTCTCTACATTTCAAATTGACATCCGCGGAATCTCACTCTCGTACCATTTATATATAAACTTGTTAATTGGAAACTTCTGTCAAGTGTAATACTATAAAATTCACGAGTGCTATACCATTCTCGATAATTGCTCCATCATTTTGATAAAATTTTGTACTTCACTTCGTGTCAAACGTAAAATCGACTTTATTTATTTTTTTTTTTTTCAATTCACAAGTTCAACATGGCATAGCAAACAAAGCGAGATATATATTCCCAGAGAAGTTATTGAGTACCGTCTCTGTGAGAGTTTAATGTTCGATTCCATGAATACTTTTAGGTAACCTATGTAAGTTTGGCTAAAGAAGCATGCTGTGGTATCTGCTTCGTTTTCATTCATAACGATACGTTAGAATAATCCCAAAAGAATGAAAAATATGAAAATAATGAAACAGTAGGCAAAAAATGGGGATGATAATTTAGAGAATAAAGCTTTTGGGGAGGAAAGGACGAGGTCAGTTCACTTGAAGTCCCATATGCAACTCCACATACATGTAACCAGCTCTTGTTATATGCGCTTCAACATGTGTGAAATTCCACTATCTCAGGATTTCATTACTATTTTCTTTAACTCTTCAAGTTAGATGAAAAATTCAGGAGTACCAGGCGACCCGAAAATTAGTTCTTTTTCTACTCAAACGATCTTTGAGAAATGGACATCTCATGAAACTTCTGTTTCTCAGAATGGTTACTTTCTTCACAACTTATTGTACATCGCTGAAGACAATATTCTTTGTTGAATTAGCCTGTTTATTTGTGTAAATTCTCGACGCACAGAAATCACATGACAAATGTTGCACACCACAAAACACCTTAAATGGGATAGGCGCATATGCATAGACCTGAGTGGATTAAAATGTCTTTGGTTTGGTGACTGTGAACAATTTGGTTTTAAAAATATTTACACTAAAATATTACTTTTTTACTACACTAATATTACTATAGAAAGCTATATTCAAATTAATAATGAAACAACCGAAAAAATTAAAACCAATAGCGGTTTCATTCAAGGAAGTGGATTATCACCAAAACTCTTCAGTATATATATATATATGGAAAAAATTTCAAGAAAGTGGAGGAAAAACAAATTCATAGGAATTAAAATAGTAAATAAAGAATTAACTAGCTTTTTGTATGCTGACGATCAAGTTATTTTTGCTGAAAATGAAGACCAATTACAGAAAAATTTACACGTATTGAAGAAAATGACAGAACAGTATGACATGAAAATCTCAATAAATAAAACGAAATCAATAGCATTTCAAGGTAAAGAAATTAAAAGATGCAAACGAGTCATCCACAATAGAACAAGTGAACAAATTTAAATATTTAGGAAATTACATAAGCCCCAACGGAGAAATCGACATTGCATATAAAAAGCAAAAATTTCCAGCAGTCATTGGAACTTTGAACAGACACATCAATAAACAGATGTCTAGAACAACCCAAATAAAACTATATAAAATAATAGCCAAACCAATTCTGAAATATGGCAGTGAAACATGGACTTGGGGAGAACGAGATAAAAGACAAGTGGAAGTTGCAGAAAAGAAGTTCCTAAAACCTCTCGCAGGCTATAAAAGAATAGACAAGATAAGAAACGAAGAAATAAGAAACGAAGAAATAAGAAAACAGCTATTCATAATTAGCATAACAGAAGACATCACAAACTATAGAAAGAACTGGAAAAACCACATAGAAAGAATGAATGAGGAGGACAGATGGCCAAATATTGCCTGGAAGTATAAACCAAAGGACACTACCAAGCAGAAGACCCAGGAGGAGATGGGCTGAAGACTTTTTAAACCCTTGAAAATGTTACAGGCAAACAATTGCCTAATACGCGAAGCCAAGAAGATATTACTTTTTTTCTTTGAAAATCCTGCATTATAACTTGAAGTTATAATACAGGAGAAGAAGCATTTCCAAATAGAAATTAGCAAATATTTTTTAACCTAGCGTTATTTTTTAATACTCATTTTGGATGGGGTGGAGTTATTCCAACCTCGTTAACAGTCTTAATTTTACATTCTATTATTCGGCAATAATTTTGGAACGCCATGGGTTCCATTTTGGAAGTCTAAAATATGAGTTTTAGTTTATTATTATTTCATTTTTTGCAGCTAGGCGTCAGTCATTTATTTTACGCATCAGTAGCTTTTAGATATTTTGTTTTCCTTTGAAAACATTGCTGTGTACCTTTAAGTGAAGCAGTACATCATTTATTTTGTTTATTAGGATTTAATTACAAGTATTATTTATGGTAAAGGCATACATTTTTATTTAAATACTTAATAATTAATTAAGATAAAGAACTCAACCTTTCACCTGTGCACAACATTAATTAGAAAGACACTTTCTGCTAAAATTTCAAAACGCAGAGCATAACTACATATTTATCACATTCAGTTCACGTGCCAATTTGCCTACGTGACGTGACCCACAGCACAACTCTCTGGGGAACGAATTAACAATGTTTGCAGAACTTGGAAGACAAAGCCCGAATGCGTTTATTATGCATGACATCGTGAGTTTTTAATTTTCCCTGAAGTTGCTTTTTTATTATGTTAGTATGCATTATTCTTGCACATTCCCAAAATCAAAGTGGGAATAACGCATTTGCTTTGTATAAAAATGCCCAGAGGTTCGGACAAAACAGAAGCACAGCTACAGGAAAACGTTAATAATTTAAACGTAAATTTCTGAACCATAATTTTGTTGTTAGGTGGCGAAAGTAAAGAACAATTCGTTCTTAATTTCAGAAGTTCTGTTTCGATATTTTCAGATGGATGTGACGTCAATTTCACACGTTACCGACATTTTATTTCTATGAAAACAAAAATATAAAACCTCACTTTTAACTTATGGCTCATTGATTTTAAGGTTCTAAAATTTTAAAAGCAGCATAGCATATAACTTTGGTAGCAAGATAACAAGGAGATCAGTGTTTTAAAACTGGTTGTAAAAGATCTGAAAAGTTGAGCACAAAGATTTGTCTAATGAACGCGATGATTGAAGTGTTTTATTACCGACAAAACTGTGGGCACAATTTGGGCTCACTGAGAGATCAGCTGCATAGAAGAAAAGCGTAGGAGAAAGTACGAAGTCCTGAAGAACTTCCGCTAAAGAAACCTAATGAGAGGAGTCACTTCGCCACAACACGTAATCGGAAAGGAAGACGCTTCCGATTTCGAAATGTGAAAAGTAGGCTTTTGTGTCACAAACCATCAAATATTTTGAAATATCTTCAGTTACACAAATTTTTTTGAACTTTTCCATAGCTTACAAACAGATGTGAATGATAGACGATGTGCTGTGTCTTGAAAGTAGCACATTTCATAATAGTGCGAGAAGAATAATGGATACATCTCCTGGTGGTGAATAAATTAAATCACCATTCTCTTTGTTTTATTTGCATTTCCTTTATTCACGTAACGAGATACGAATTCTTAAATGTTATGCAGGATACATACGTTAACACACAAACGTAATTAAAATCATCAGTTTAGTAGGTTACCTGATTTTCCTCCTATCTTAAAAGAAGGGAAATTCTCGCAAATTATTTCATATTTTCATAAATTATGTGATCCATTTGATTGTTCTCACTTTTATGTCTACCCTGTAAGAAGTATAATACTAAAGCTCCATACGGAACCAGACAATAAATAAATAAAAAATAAACTTTATTCTCCTGCATAAAGTAAGGACACTGAACCTGTTTTCAAGTTGTGTTTGGTGTCGTACGGTAAAGCTGCCTCACTTTATGAGGCAGCTTTACCCTACGTCCATATTGTTCGCACTGTCTTCATTCCAAGAAAATATTAAAATAGTTCAAGAATTCTTCGCTGGTAATCTTACTCCAAATTATTAAGTGTTTGAAAACATGTCTGCGATAGAGTTAGCGGAATAGATAATGCACTTGTAACAAGACTCGAAAGAAAAATGCGATTATTAGGTGAATCTATCGTGTCGATAATGTAAAAAAAAACTACATAAGAATTTCTGAATGGTTCAAGTATAAGGATTTTTTTTTGCTCTTTTCCCTAACTCCGAACACATCAGAATGCAACTAAAATAATGAACATTGATGGGACATAGAAAAATGGATAGAATGAAAAAAGAAAATCTTCCTTGTTCTTTAAACAAACGGAACGGCAAAGAATTTTGCCCCAGGAAACTTAGATTTTCCGCAAAACAGATAAATCGACCGGAGACAAACTTACACACACTTAATCCTAAGTCTGCCTATGACAGTAGGATTAGAGGTTAAAATAAATTCAGTTCCCACTTGGATGTAACACGTCTTCAGATCTTAAATGGAAATAGATGTCCATTTTCCTGAAATGGAAGAAAGAAGTACTTACTTTGTTTTGTTATGCAGCCACTTTTCGGGAAATTCTAATTCTCTGTAGAACTTCATAATTAAACTATAATTTTTTTAAAAAAATTAGCAAAATAATTTTCGCCGCTTATTAATAAAGTTAATTTAAGTGGACTCAACTAAGTCATCGGGCTGTAATCAGTAATTCATTGACAGTATGTAATCTATTTGAACAAGCCATTGATTTGAGATTTTTACTAGAGAATGGGGAAAAAAAGGTAATTTCTGTAGAGTGTTCGTAACTTTGATGAGGTTTCGGTATTTGTAATGAAGCTCTTAGTTTAAAAATTATCCTGAATAAGAAATAAATCCAAACGAAACCTGAGGAATTATTTCTCCTTACTTAACGGAGGCTAATGGCAAAAGTGGTGCGAATGGTGCAATTACATGCAAATAAAGAGACTGAAATTGACGTAATTATTTTCAAAGGGAATTCAGGATTTTTTTTTTTAACCAACTTGCGTGTATCCTAATGAGCGACAAGTTAATTGGAACCTTTTCATTTTCTCAGACCTGCTAAGACTGGCACCACGTACGTGGACATGTTAGAAGAACATCATCATCCCTCAGCCTCGGGGTTATATCTTTCAGCAGAATAGTAACCTCCACACTTCGGTACACACACACACACACCTGGTTACTTGATGAGAAATCCTCATTATTGAATTAGTAGAAATATTCCCTTACCTCTTCTCCAACATATGACGTCAATTTATATAAATCTGTATTCAATTATTTATTCAAACGGCATGATCGATAGGACTTTTTTAGGAAAAAAGATTTTTAAAAAAAATCTAAAAATGGAAGAAAATAATTTACCACATTAAGATTTTGAAATCTGTTAACATTTCTGACAGAATCGTTGAATTTGAGCAATCATTTACATGGAATCCACGATTATGTAATAAAGCTGGAGAACAGTTTTAACCACCGTTATGCTTCTTCTATTATTAGCCAACAATGACAGATTGAAGGCGTGGCTGTTTATTAGATGAAACTATGTTTTTAAATTCCATTGTGCAACTCAATAACTCAATACAGTGTTTCAAATTCGAATTTATTATCGCTTAATACCATTGCAATATAACTTTGAGCTTAGGATTAAATACATAACACAACCATTAAGTTCTGTATATTCCGTTTATCGATAGTGCATTTTTATTTTTTTATTTATTTTTATTAACAAATGAAGAAATTCTCAACTGACACTAATGATACAGCTAAGTAAACAGAGACAGCAAAAGAAGAACGAAAAATGTAACACAAAAATGCCATTAATCATACAACCGACTAAACTCTATCGATTGCTACGGTTTACAAAAAGGAAAACAACATTCGGAGCAGAATAAAACCTGAATCAGTTCAACAGCATTAAGTTAATCCAAACATCAAGATTTGACTGATAATTGCTGAAAGCGGGCCCAGTCCCAACAATTATCTTGATGACCGTCAGCATTTCTCTTTTAGCTACTGCACAGGTAATTTTAATGGCTTCATACCGCAAGGTTATGACCTGATTTGCACGTTTTCAGTGGTGTGTAACACACCCACTTTCCTTTCTATTTAACGTTATTTTGAAACTTCTTTCGAACATCGAATCTTTTGTTCCTTGCTCTTTTTTCCGTTCTAAGCTATCGGAAAGCTTAAATGCGTTGATTGAATAACTTTCCTATTGATTTCTCCCAGCCCTATCTTCCCATTAATGTCTCACTTCCTCAACTTTTCTTCATCTACTTTGCTCTCTTCTCCATAGGTTTCTCTTTCTTTGCAGGGTTCGATTATTGTTTTTATACTAAACTCCGAAGGATAGAGACTATTTGCATGTAACATACATCTTTAATTCTGATACATTTCGATTTTCCAATTCCTATTATGGTCTTGTGTACTGAAGTCTTTCACTGTCTACGTAAAGAAAAAAATAATGATCTTTTGATGTTCCACGAAGGCCTCGAATGCATCCCATTCTTTTTTTATTACAAGAATGGAGTCACTTTGTTTCCTTGTACCTCATGAGGTACAAGAAAACACACTCCCCAAATTCATAATGGCATTTTATTTTTTCTTACATTATTTCTTCTATACTTTGTTTGCATTTTATTTGCTTCGAGGTACTTCATCGCAGAGTTTAATCTTACAACTACATATAAAAAGAGACAGCAAAACAGCAGCACTTGAATTCCGTTTATACAAAAGAGAAGTTTGTTAAAGATCGAGAGAGACATCGTTACAAGCAATGTAATCCAGTCGCAGTATCTAGAAGCTAAATGATGTGACACTTCATTATATGTTTTTGTTATATGTAATGACATTGAGTCATGTATAGAGTTGTTAACAATTATCAATATATTTATTTTTATTAACTTATGTCTGTTATTTTCACCTGCATTTTCATCACTTGAAAGTACGGCCTGCGCATTCGAAGCGTAGCCTGTGGCAAATACCTTGACACTTTTCGCCATTTATTTCGTATTTAAAAAACAAAGTTGTCTTCAGTGCATTTAAAAGCGTCCGCCTGATTTAAACAAATTAACAAGGAACAGTGTACAACAGAATTTCTCAAATTGTGGTCAGCGACCTTTGAGAAAAAAAAAAATTGTCAGTTGTCAGATAAACTAAAAACTGAAATATGGCGCAAGCCATCGATAGAGAAAACCAAGCTATACACGATACAAAAAATTTAAACAACAGAAATGGTAACTGGTTTAATTGTTATTTCCATTAACTTAATACCAAAAAATAAACCACTAAAACTAAATTATATTTAAAGTTTTCCCAAATAAAAAAAAATCTTTACGCGTGAAGGACATGTTATATTACAGCGCGTCCCAACTGTGGGCCGTGGCCCCCTTGGGGCCTTTAGTTTTGTTGAGGGGCCGTGAAATAATGAAAACAAATTTAAAATGTTTTAAAACTAAGTGTCAAATGTGTATGTAAAATGCTAAAAATGTAATATTTGCATTTGATTTTTGCGATATTCGCTGTGTATGTTTTATATTGAATATAAATACAATAAATATTATAATAATATATGTCTGCATTACGATTTTTTTTTCGATGGAGGCCGTGAAATATTTTAATTTTTCCAAGGGAGCATTCACATCCATAAGTTTGTCATGTTGGAGGCTTAATGGATTTTTTACAACACTCAAAAAGAATTAAATTAGAATTTAATACTTCCTATATTTCGTACTAGTCACTAGGACATCTACGGGGATTACAAAAACAATCAATGTAACATGCACACAAAAACTTATAATCCTAAGCCCAACCACGTGGGTGACACTAGAGTCCTATCTAGGCGGAGCGCCCTCTAAGGGTGGTAGTAGGTGGCCTGGAATGTAAGGTGGGACCTCTGGTGATGAGTGTTTCCCAAATCTTCGGAAGCTTAATGCAACCGTATTTATTAAGATTTGGTTGGTTTCTGAGAGCTGCTGCTGCTTCTAAGAAAAGTCTCTCTTTCTTGAATTTGCTGTGGTGGAGCATGGTGGTTTTCTTCCATGATATTCTGTGGATGGTGTCCAAAACATGGTCAGCCAAGCCTGAATGGCCACAGTTGTGTTTAACGACTTGTGTTCCTCCAGGCGGATGGATGCTGATCTGCCTGTCTGTCCAAAGTACGCCAGCTTACAGGAACAGGGTACTTTGTAAACTCCAGGTAGAGAGAGAGGAGGGAGCTGATCTTTCGTAGAACGGATAAGGGTAGCAAGTTTGTGGTAGGGCTTATATGCTGTGTGTAGGTTGTACTTTTTTTAGTATCTTGGCTATTTTTTCCGAAGCGCCACGGATGTAGGGTATGGTGATGGCATTTTTAAAATCTTGTTGACGAGAAGGACGGGGAATGGGGAACGAACTGATTATTTTTTTGATACTGTGTTCGCTGTAGCCATTGGAGAGGAAAGTTCCGTGTATGTGGTTAATCTCAATAGTGAGGGCGGTTCCACTGGAACAAAGATTGTGGGCTCTCTTGGTAAGAGTTTTAATGATGCCATATTCTTGCGAGGGGTGGTGGTGGGAGAGTTTGTGAATGTATCTGCCTGTGTGTGTAGGTTTTCTGTATACAGTGAAGGCAAGTGTATATCATTAGGCAGGCGTGTGACGTAGGATTGTAAGTTTTTGTGTGCATGTTACATTAATTGTTTTTGTAATCCCCGTAGATGTCCTAGTGACTAGGACGAAATATAGGAAGTATTAAATTCTAATTTAATTCTTTTTGAGTGTTGTAAAAAAATCCATTAAGCCTCCAACATGATGTCCTCACAGCACTTAAGCCTCTACACGCGAATCCATAAGTTTGGGAAGCACTGTTATATTAGATAAATAACATGCCAAATAATTGTTCACTGATATGCCTGAAGAAATGGATGGCCATCTCTAGTTGAAGTTAAACATCATGGAACTTGAAAAAAAAAAAAAAAAAAGAAAGAAAGAAAGAAAGAAACAGTGCGATGTAAGATGCATTCGCCATTGCAGCACCATACATCTTCAGTGAATCCTTCAAACTGTGGAGTTACTGATAAACATTTTCGTAGTTACTGCAGAAGATCGAGAGAAGTTATCGGAGTTTTATGATAATATTTACACTTAATTTTTTGTATACTTTGCACTTTTTAATACGCATAGTGCTATAATTAATATTCATGTTTAAATAAATAATGGTGTCATGGTTTGTGTTTCATTGTAGCGAGTCGAGATAACCTACAACAGATATAGAAAACTGCTTAGAAAGATTTAGAAAGGAATTTCGCTGAAAACTCGGCGCTTGATTTCTTCATATTTTTTCTTGGCGTATTAATAGAGAAGGAGATTGAAATGCGATATCGTGAAACAAAGCGTTAAATACCGTACTTGACAAAGACCACTACAGCGCTTTTTTACAAGTACACAAAGAATTGTTCACACCTATCAACACATGCTAAGAGCTTTTGATAATTCTTTAATCACGATGCGTTGAACTGCTAACCGTCACCTGGCGCTGGTAGCCTCTATTGTCTAAGACAATTCGCTACCTAGAGAGAGTGGCAACCGCCATCCCAAGGTGTGTGGGCGTGCAAGGTCCTGACATCTGTACGAGACAATATTAAAACGAGGACAAAGATGTAGATGCTCGAAGTCTGCTTACAGCACTGGCTATCTCGGACCACAAGATTTGACAGCTGATAGATATGCTCTGCTTATCCCAAGGACCGCAGCTGGTAAGTGTTTATCGCATGGTAAGCCTTTACAGGATGGCATCACGATAAAACTCCGTCAAATGAAAGGAGCCCCCTCCACACAAGACTCGACTATGCAAAGCACGTCATACTCCACCAAGTCACGATATGCATTTGCTGAGCTAAGTCTGCTAACTAAACTCTGCAAGCACGCGAGTTCTGAAGGCTGGTGATAGTGACAAGTCATTATAGTTTTACGAATAAACAGGAAAAAAAAGGAACTAAAAGTAGGATGATGGCCAACAGTTTAACTTTTATAAGCAAAATGTGGTACAGCTATTAACCCTTCCTTAACCCTTCCTACAACTAGCTTTGTGACTAATGAAATAATAGCTGAGAGAGGATCGTATAGTGCTGTAAGGTATTTAACCACGAATAAATGTCATTCCTAATACAGTGGCTGTCGTATTAAAAGCAACCATTTCATAATCCACTCTTAGATGTGTTATTGGACAGAAAGTATCAGAGACGGTCCAAAAATTAAAATTTCCAAAATGTTTTTGAATATTATCTTACATCAGAGAATAAAATAGCTGAAGACTTACCGCATAACATTTTTAATGATGACGAAACCATTAAGCTAGTATGGAGTTTGTTACATGTCGTAATTAAAACTGAAAATATCTTAGCACATTTGTCTTTTAATGTACCCACGAGAGGCTGACATTCTATTTGGCATTAGAAGCCGTCCTTAAATGATGCTAACAAAGGCACTTTTTCAGCCATTTTTAACTCTCCACTATTTTCTATCATGAGTTATCACAGAACTTCAGATCCCCCCCCTCTCTTTTCTGGCATGGAGGGGAAGGTGACGATCGTTGTCGTAAGATAATTTTGAAGCGCTGCTAAATTTGTGATGAGGCACAAATTATTCAAAAAAGTTGTTTAAAATTTCGAATAAATTATTATTTTTGCAACTTCTCTAATTACTTAAGCTAATACCTACATCACCACATAAGATAAATTAGTTGGATTTGGTTTGTATTCAGCACCGTTTTTTTTTAATCTCCAATGATTTAAAGGTTTTGAAAATGTTTCCCACTTTTCGTTATTTAATTTTCTTAAGTAAAAAAAAAATTCAAAAATTTCGAAGATAACTGTGGCATGGTATCATTCCAGGTGCACCGTGACTGGTAAAATTAGCACGAATAACCAATGATATATTTCTTTAAATGACAGGAGGATCGTGATTCACTCCCAGATGCAGAAAATCAAATTTCAGCTGCTCTTGCAGTAGATTTCACATGTTGGCCAGACAAATATCACGGCTATACTCGAATATTCACGATGTTTATCATATCGGGCATAATGGTCTCCTACTTTTTAGGAGACCATATGTTGGGATTTACTCCCTTTCAGTCTGTCTGGAAACTCTTCTCGTATCATTCAGGAGAGCTTTCATTATTGGCTTGTTATAATGTGGTGGGAGAGCAGTCTTTCGCCAGAAGTATCTTTATGGTATCCGATTGCATTATTTTTCAGCATGTAAGAATACTTCTGCTTCCGTGAATAACGGCCCAGTCCCGGAATCAGGACAAACCACCACACCGCACCACACAATAAAAATCGAAGATTTTAGAGAAAAGTCAGCAACTGTGTTGGGAGATTATATCTTGACAGTTAAAAGATTCTGTTGATTAGCGGCAATTTGTTAAGCTTAAGAGGAAAAAAAGTGGAGTCTGGATTCGACAGTACTTGATTAAGCAAGGCTCTATGCTCGTGTGATTAGTTGTCAATGTATTGTTAATAATACAGTATCCTACTAATGAATGTTTTAAGTGGAACAAGGACTTACATGAGGAAATTTATATTATGGAATTTTTTGGTTATCGTTTCGTGACTATTGTACACTGGTAACTAGTTCAAAATTCGAATGAGGTAGAAAAGATGATTAACAAGAACAAGCGGATTTAATAACGAACGATATGGTGGCGGGCAGTGAAGTAGATAAAGAGGTCTAGAGTTCAATAAAAAAAACTGACCCTCAAAAAAAAATTGACTTATTCCACAAGACAGTAAATTTATATAATGCTGACTGTGTGCGAGTTCAGTAAAAACAATTATCAGACTGATAACGGAAGAGCATTATTTCTGTTTAGATTAGGCCTATATACTATAAGCGTTATGTATAAATTTCTTTGTACAGTCCATAGAAAACTCTCATGGAGTTTCGGCTTTTTGCATTGAACTCTACTGCGAGAGAGAGAGAGAGAGATAATAAATCAGATTTCACATGCTCTTAGTAGCGAATATATCCCTCGGTATTCTTCTAAAGACGAATGCCTATCTTCCCATTTAACTATAGTATGACAAACGAAAAGAACACGGCACATGATACACTAGGATAGCATAACTTTGAGAACCAACCTATAAAGAAAATCTATATTGAGATTTTCTGTAAACATCTGTTTACGTAAAATTGAAACTGCATACAGACACATCAATGTTTCGCCACATTCATCAAGCCATCGTGGTTCTTGTTGAATTAGGGTACTCACGCCGGCCTGGATGATTGTGATTGTCTGTAAAATTATTAGTGGTAGTGGTGGGCGGTAGATGGCGTTGATGTAGTTGGTAGATTGTGGGTAGTGGAGATAGAGAGCTGTAAAGTAGATGCCCTCCCTCGATGAGTCTTTGGACTCCATGGAGGTGTCCAGTAATAATAATAATAATTACATCTCTAGCTAAACTCTTGAACAACAAATGTACAGTAACTTGACAAGTTACTCTATCAGTAAATATAGTAACTTGTCCCTTACGCTTTTTTATTCAAATTTTTATTCAAAGAACTTTCATAGATGCTTTCAATGGGTGGATAGGCGGGTGGATATAAGTGCTTTGTGTAAAAAAACAAAGCTCAATCGTTGAATCAAAGACCGAGTGAATCAGTTCAAAGAAGAGCATGAACACTTTCCTATGCTAAAAGGGGTCTCGATTATTAGAGATGTACTGTTTCCATTACAACCACAAGGGATCGAAAAATTAGTTATGTACGTAATTATTTTTTCCCCTTTATATAATATTAGATGGTAGATGAATTTCATCATCCAGTGAGAGACCACACCCTGCTTATTGGAGTCCTGAAGCTTGAAAAAGTTCTACATTTAGTCTCTAGTGCAGGGATTCCGAATTAGTTTAGAGTAATTCTCATCTCATGGAGAGTACTCATGCTCGATTAGTAACAGAGATAGAGAGCTGTAGAGTAGATGCCCTCCCTCGATGAGCCTTTGGACTCCCTGGAGGTGTCCAGTAATAATAATAATAATAATTACATCTCTAGCTAAACTCTTGAACAACAAATGCATAGTAACTTGTAGTAGAATAAATGATAGTAGAATAAATGAAGGGATTTTGTCCTATGTGGAGGGAAATGACTATTTTTCATCTGATAAGCTCAGAAATGGTACAAATAGTATCAGTTTTGTCCAATGAGCTTTTTACTATATATAAAACAAAACGCTAAAATCCAGCGATCGTCTTTGTTATATTTTGGTTTATGGATAGTCAGAAAAGACAAGATATTTATTTTTATTCATAACATTTATGTATCATCCTCGTAGACTAAATCTTTCAAGAACTAGAAGCAGCCCGTATTCTTGAAGAACAAACACCTAGAGGTAAGGTTAGGTATTACCATATTCAGTCACCACACACACACACACACCAAATATGTGACTAGAATAATCATTCGCCTCCTGATTTTTCTATGCAAACCACTGAGAGCTCCGAATGAACATTTCAGTAGACATTTTTGAACAGTTGAAAGTAAAAAAATTAGTCAATTACTTTTAAGTGAATGATGTAACACTAGTAATTACGCATAGGTAAAAAAGGAAGAAAAAAAGCGGTTTATTAAACTTTTATTTCTTTAACTATTACCAATGTTTTTTATGTAACGAAAAGATGACAGAGACAATTGATGACATGCTGCTGCTTTTTGAAAATGTCTAAATCACAAAAATTCATCTCATCACTCTCGTTTGCTAACACACAATAATCAATCTTGTCTAAAATATTAAAATAATAATAAAATAAATTTTACATCTTTTTCCTGGAATGAATATCGACATCACACGATGCCGAATACAGTTTATTTTACATGGCATTCTGAATCATTCTGCTTATCACTTATATATATATATATATATATATATCCATCTCGGAATGCAATTACCGAAACATTCCACATGTATATACAGTGTCAAAAGTTTTTGCTACTTCTACTAACCAGTCACGTCTTCCTGTGGATTACATAACCTTAACCAAGCTTGCGTTGTTAATTTTAACGCAGCCAGGATGTACTCGCTGTCCTTGACCACAGCACAGACTCTCCGCCTCCCAATGCTTTGCTATGTTGTCACTAGTCCACAATTTGCCCTGCCCTTTCCAAGAACAGCAGTTCACAGTGTACGCACTTGAGTTTCCTTTCATGCAGTTCCTATTTGTCACCCCAAGAAATAAAGGAGCTTCAACAAAGACAGGTATACAAAGCGGCCCAGTACAATACCCCTCTGATAAATCACTACAGGTCGTTTTAATCTCCCTCCTCCGCTGCCCTTGCGTGTGTCTGCTGACAGAGTGTCCCACTACGCGCCCTTATCGATGAGAATTTCTCGTGACTACATGCCCGTCTCTGTCGTGGTTGTTGTTACCCCTCCTCTCCCCAGCGCACCGTAGCTAGTGTGCTGGTTTCGGAAGAGTTTTGTCACTCCCCTCTGATTATTCAGAAATTACTTTTGACTCGACTCGAATGGACCTCGGGATTGATCTTTTTTAACAAATTGTTCGGTTGAGAAGGTAGTGAATGCTCGAGTACGAGAGAGTGCCGACCAAAGAGCGGTATCCTCGCTATTTAGTGCTCGCCAACAGGCGCCGTTAATGTCTGACAGATCTCTTACCTCACTTTTTTCCCGCACTTTACATGATAAATATCTGTTTTCTATCCTCTCTTTCTAGACCGGCTAGTTTTCTAGAGAACCATCAGTGTCAAACACTGGCATCTTTAGTAATGAGAAATTTCTTCCGTTCCTTGCTCCACCCAAGGAAATGGACCAAAATTAACAATAAATAATTTAGAATAGAAGTTCATACAGAATAACTGAATGGAACTAGAACTTTTGAACAGATTTACTAGGTTATCTCGTTGTCTGGAATTGATCCACCATTTTGTTGTCTCCACAAATTTAAGACTAAAATTGGCAGCAATTTGCATAACTACATTTATTAAAACTTACTGCAGAACGATTTCAACTATGAATGAAATATGTGGCATCTCGATATGCATTTATTTATAAGTGAAACATAAACTTACTTTAACACCGGCTGTGATTACATGAACGACGAATGCATTTAAAATGGGCGAAACACAACTGCAACTTCTGCGATGCGTCAACATGGCCAACCCATTGAGTAAATTATCAACAAGTCGATGAAATTTCTCTCCATTCGCCATATTCGCATACTTTATATCGTGAAATATTTCTCTCTTTCTGAGATGGAAAAAGTCACTTGAGAGACTTGCAGAAGCGATATATATATATATATATATATATATATATATATATATATATATATATATATTTTTTTTTTTTTTCTAATGAAAGACATGCGAGTATGGCCAAAAATAATCTTAGGAACATCAGGTTTCGCATCTTTCTCCGAATACGCTGATGGATTCCATTAATTCATCAAGCCTGTTTTTCTGATTAATAACCACCTCATATGACAGTAAAACAGTTGTCATTGGATTTGTGAAAAACACAATTAAGGTTTTGAAATTTCGGCAAGATTTTGATTTTGAGATGACAGTCCCTGTTACTAGCACAATTTTTCATTAAAATTTTCACAAACAGTTCCTTGTATATTATGTACACTGTATTGAAGTATTGGGACGACATCATATTTTAAAGAAACCTAATTCCTATGTTTGAATAGTGTGTATGCGCCTCTTTGGCCATAACATCTTTCGCCATTTAAACATACGTCTTCACAGCTTGTAACAACGTAAGGCAGATATTTTAGACAACTCTTCTTTCAGCATGATCTAACTCACTGCCGGCATTCCAGTTCGTCCTAAAGGTTGAACTTTGAGAATAGTTGAAATCGGGTATGTGTGCTGGTCTGTCAGTTTTTTTTTAACATAGTTTTCTTCAAACCATGTCCCAATAGCACCTAATATACGATACTATATGTCATTATTTTATCAGACTGCATTATCCAGAGGTGTTCATATTTTCAGGTATCCAAACACTCAAAATTCCGACAATTATGTCACGACAAAAAGATCCAGATCATGCATTAAGTGTTCTCCAGGCAATTCCCTCTCCCATAGTGTTAGTCACTCCATATCGCGAACCGGTTACGACGTTCTTTACATCAGCGTAGTCTGAACTGTTGATTTCGATTGTTTTCCATGGTTGTTATCTGGCTATTATATGCATTTCACTGGAAATGGCCGCAAACAGCTGCCAGTTCTTTGCATAGAGCAGTGGTTCCCAACCTTTTCCCACTTTTGTACCCCCTTTAATAAACCCATTTCTATAAATTGTACCCCTTGTTTTTAAATACTAACACTTTTGTTCAGTGCCTCAAAAGATGCAAGATACAGTCTTAAATCCGTTTTTTCCGCCATTATTGATTACTTTTCATGTACCCCTGAAGGGCCCAGCGCGTACCTCCGGAGGTACGCGTACCGCCAGTTGGGAACCGATGGCATAGAGTATTACCACTAACCTGATCTTCTGAAAAATTTCCATGCCTCCTTCCGGGGCAGTATTCGGTCCATCGGTGTGTAAGTTTCCTGGGCCTTCTTGGCAGAGGAAAATGCACCACGTGAGAGTGATATCTCGTATATGGAACGCCCAAATATGATGCAGTACTCATATTTGCATCAGCTGATAATATTGCCTACAGTTTTGGGGAAGGTGCAATCTTATCAATGCGGCAAACAGATACGCGACTGACATATTTTATAATAACATCTCTTTTGAAGGCCACGAATTCTTCTTTTCGTGTCATTGACAGCATGTATATGTACAATCGTCTGTAGGAAAATCTCTTTATACAGCAATAATATACATGTAGGACGGCAGGAATGTACATGTTTCATTATGAAATAGGAAGCGTCTCCCTTACTTCTGCGAATGTATATTAGACTGATTTACTTTCATTTGAAAAGTTCCTCGTGTCCTAGCAAAATTCTAACTTCACCTTTCCTAATCAAATGATATACTGCATCACTGATTTTTTTTTTAACTTTACAGATTTATAACTGAAACTGTCTTATCAATATTTCCTTAAAAATTCTGTTAGAATACTTAACACAAACCGTAACTACAGGAATTTCAGATGTAATTAATTGGCATATCAGCTTGCTAAACGATGAGTAATATCAATTAACTATATCGTAAATGAAGTAATCTTGTTTCTGTACCTGAGATTCCAGAGGGCAACGAGAGAGTGTTTTTTTGTTGTTGTTTGTTTGTTTTGGTAAATTACCTATTCTTGTGTGCGAGTGAGATACTCTAGTAACTATTAAACAGTCTAAGTACATGTCTGAGACATTTTTACGACTAAAAATTCGTAAGATTAAGTACTTACTATAACATATTCCAATATGTGTATTGTACTCGTGTATAACACACACAGTTTCCCTGTTATATAACAGGGAAATTCACTGTGTGAATCCCGGATAAATAACTTGCGAAGTTTAATAGTTTTCTGCACCTTTAATCAGCTTTCGTTTGGTAAATGGAAGGAAAATACAATCCATGGAGATGTGCTAGTTTCCTATGACCTCCATAAAAAACTTGGGAAGTTGTATAAATTTTGAAGGGATCTTCTACGTCGCGTTAGCTCTTGTTTAAACTAGAAAGAAAGTAAATCGGTCAAGTGGATTTCTGGAAATAAATGCAGAATAAAAGCATGAAGACATCTCATTTGTTAGAAATAAGGGAAGATACAAAAATGGAATATGGAAGAGAATTGAGTGCTACAGTACTGCTGCCTTCTATTATACAAAACAATCTTTAATCGCTTCATATTTCTGAAACTGGTTCTTATGGAAATCACACTGGACCGAATCGCTTCCTAAACCCTCAGTTAAAGTTTTTTTATATATATATATATATATATATATATATATATATATATATATAAACTTTAATATATTATAAATTATTATATATATATATATATATAATAATTATTATTATTTTAACAGATCTGTGTCAATATTCGGCTTTCATTTAAAACGGATCAAATAATAGAAATAATCCGAAACGATCGCAAAATCTTTTTGCAAGAGCATACTTGTAAAGTGACGCCATTCATTATCATAATACCTGAAGGTAGCGCCCCTTCTTGACTTATGTATCGGAAAAGAAATGTTATAATCAGTAATAAGTCATATTTTGGCGTTATTAATTATCTGATTTAAATTAGCTGGACATTTTTTATGATGTGATAAAAAGATTTAGATAAAAATCCGCACAGTCAGATAGCAAAACGAATGTGATAAGGGAATATGGTAAATCGAACAAAATCGATCGAATGGATTTCTTGGAAATATAGAAAGTTCATAGGAACATATTATATATACACGCATATACATGAGAGACTGCAAGGCCTATAGCAAATGAATTGTGTGTGTGGGCTAGAGTCGAGTGAAGTAATCTGCTGATATTCTTTTTGAACAGCTGGAAGCGGTAGTCCTTGTAGAATACTTCATGGGGAATGGCTAAACAACCACCTATTCTAGATGACTAGATGGAATAGGTGGTTGTTCAGTGAGCCAGACGTTCAAGTGTTGAGCAGTTGTTGAGAGTGTTCCTGTAGGTTTAGCAGAATTGGGGGAAGTATGATGGATGGCAGTTCTGCTGAACAGCGCCCGTAGAAATATCTGTACAGGAGACAATGCGGGAACTGACTGTGTACGAGGCAGCGGTTGAAGGGAGTCTGCGAGAGAGGGATCAATCAATCAATCAACCAACCAACCGAACCGCTCTTCTGAACTGCATCGCAAATTTTTAGAGGTCTTAGGTGCACCACCCCAAATGCGACAACAGTATTCTAAGATTGGGAAGATTTGAGAATTGTACAGAGTAAGCAATTGGACGGAAGAGAAGTACCGTCTTGTTTGAAAAAAGCATGCCAAGTTTCTTGTGAGCTGATTATTCTTTAGAAATGATCTGATTATGCCATGAAAGACTAGAAGTAAGATTCAGTGTGACAGGAAAGATCTAGTTTTGACCATTAAATTGAGTATTATCAAAGGGAATATGAAGAGAAAAAGTGAAGAACTATAGGTCCTTTGTGGCAGAAAACAAAAAAATTTCAGTAGCAAATCTCTTAAGCACAACTGGTAGATTCCATCAGGAAGAAACCTATACGTTGTTCAATATTCTTCTGATGTCTTTCTGGCAGAATGATACAGGAGACATGCAGTGCGATGTTCCAGGTAAATAAGGAAGTGGCGAGCTTTATTATTTTTTTTCCGTCTATGTAATTTAGCGTAGGTTGCGAATAAAACTGGAGTTTTAAACTCATGCTACTAGTTTTTTTTTTCCTTGGACCGCACTGGCACACTTCTTGGAGACCATGGCTTGCATATAGGGTGGAAATTTGAACAGATTGAAAAACGAAAGCTTCCATTCCATCATGGATGTTTTTTTGCAACAAAATGACCACGTATCTGGATTGGAAGAACAGAAACACACATACACACACACACACACAAGGTTGGATGAATATACGCTCATCCGTGACGAGCAGTTGCAGACTGGACAAAATTTTTTTTTTATTTAATAAAAAACTTTCTAAAACAAAACTTTTTGACGTTAAAAAACAGAGCACAACTGCGCAGTTAATGGAACACTTATTGACTATTTTGAGACGTAATTTAAAAATAGGGGTCTTGGGCGAGTAAATTTTTTGCGTGGCACGTAGGATTTTCCATAATTTGTCGAGACCTATACACAGATATATTACACCATCATCACCAGACATTGACAGATCACATCTCCTTAATCTTACTCAGACAGCTTAGCCATATGTAGTTAATAATAACAATGAATTTGCAAAAATCGATTGATTACAATTTCTTCGACATCTTGATTTCAGGCACGAAAGAAACCTGCAATACATAATAATATTTTTATGTGGTTGCCACTACGAAAGGTTATATGTGCAAACATAGTACACTAGCACCCTGAGTAGGCTAAGGATTTATTCATTTGTATATTTTTATTTGGTCTAGAGATCAAACATGGAACTTTTTCTGGCCACTTCATGCCTCCAATAAGAGGCGGTGATCTCACACCGGACGACGAAATTACTCTCCAGATAATCACAAACAGCTACGTCACCGCAGGATTCGAATCCGTAACCTCTTGGTTGGATAGCGGATACGCTAATCACTGGGTCAACAATAACGAAAACTTAGAAGTAGAATTTAATAAGAACTTAGAATCAATATCGGAACTACTAACATTTTGATAACTATAATCCAACCAATCAAATAAAGGTGGGATGACAAATGTGCACGGCATGCAATTGTACATCCATGTTAGCGGTCGTTGTTCTAATGCTATAAAATTCGTTTCGTAAGTGGGATGATTTTTGCACGGTTCACAGAAAGATTTCAAATCTTTAATGACAAAAGAATTTTTCTTGCATGATCCTAGTTAGCAGTCAAACAGGTTTCTTCGAACACCCCTGACAACTTCCGTTATAATATCAAGTTTTTCATGACGGTGATATCACGTAGCAGGTAATTATCTTTTATCTTTCCGAACTGGACGACTTTCACGTAAAATTCTTGTATCTAAAATATGATAGGAGCGAATATTTGATTAATTGGCATCGACAAATGATCCAGTTAAAAAAAAAAAAAAGACTTCTCGATGCGCAGATAAAAAATGACACCAGTGATGCATTATTTAAAGCCCGATCTGGAGTGAAAACAAGAGCAATAAATCAAAATATATAAAAGCCAATAAATATATAAATATAGTCGAATTTATTTAAATGCTAGTTTAATTAGAAGTATAATTGCTGATACATATGACTGTGCGCGCGCGCAAGACGTCTGTGTTATCTAGACACTATCGCATATTCTTTCATCCATTTTTAAACAAATAGGCGTTCATCGTGAGGCGATGATTGACTGATGGCATTTTCTCCACCCCTCATTAACGATAGTCAGTTTACGGCAGCTACAAGATAGGGAAATAATGGCGAGGCCTATTCAGACAACCGAATCGCTAGTAGTAATTATGTTACGGATCATCCAAGACACACACTCATCTTGATGAATTCTTTGTTAAAAAAAAAAAAAAAGCCACTTTTTTTTTTTTTTTTTTTTTTTTGAAACGGTGAAAGAGAAAGATAGAATGTTGATAAAACG
Organism: Typopeltis vanoorti; assembly: GCF_054136105.1. Classification (NCBI taxonomy): domain Eukaryota; kingdom Metazoa; phylum Arthropoda; class Arachnida; order Uropygi; family Thelyphonidae; genus Typopeltis; species Typopeltis vanoorti. The sequence goes on from NC_143564.1 coordinate 109,888,974, forward strand.
TCACGACTTTTCACATAACATGCTACATGATTGTTCAACGGTACGAAAAAACATTTAGCCAAAGAAATCAGTGATAGCTAAGTTGTAAACACATATACGCTTAAGATTTTGGAATTGCATTTCTCCTAATGTTCTGAAAACCATAATAAAGACGAAAGTAATAAGAGTCCACTACAATTCTATCATTATCACACAAAATATTAAGTTATCGGTATTGCTAGGGGAATAAGAATTTTCCATTTTGTGAAAGAATGCTGCAAGGGAATCCTGTCTTGCATTCATTTTGGTTATTTGTTCGATAGCCAGATGGGTTTATGATTTTAATCCATGCAGCATCCAGATTGCGAAAACTAAAATACGAAACTAAAAAGCAATTTAAGCTTTTTAGTTTCATGTACATAATTGCATGCCAATAATCAATCGAGACGAGTTAATGGTTTTCCAAAAAAAAAAAAAAAAAAAAAAAAAAAAAAAAAAAAAAAAAAAACGAAGACTGAAGGGTTGAAATAAATATTGTATTTGAAAAATGTCACTACTTTCAAGCACATTTTTAATTTCTTATCCACGCTGGCTGCTGGATTAAATTTTTTGCAAGACAAGTTCCATCTAGTATGCCACTTGCAGAAATTCCTCCATCCCATTCTTGTTCTATACTCAAGTAAAAGTTACATTATTGCGACATTTTCATCTCAGAAGCCGATTTATATTTCTGAAATGGAAAAGCTGGACGAGAAAACAAAATCAATCCTACAACCGACTAACTCAGTAGGACAATGGAAAAATCTGGATCTCGTGTAACTCGAACGTCGGACGAAACATCCCCGAAAGGATTGCGTAGGGCCTATTTCAAGGAACGTGTCATGAAACCTCCAAATGGTTAAGGATGACCGATAAATTATGTTATAACTAATTCTCTAAGAATTAGTAATAAAGATTATAAATGCATTTCAATATCTTGTACAAATAATGGTCATTGTAGTCGTACGATTAAGAATACCAATGATTATTCTTCAATTATATGAAATTGTAAAATATGTAATCGTAAACTTTATTTGAAAACTAGTTCCTTTCCTGATATTCATAACTTTAAGGAACTTTGCTTTCGATTAGGTTCTAGTATTCGGGAATTTTAAAATGAAAATAAAATAAAATAAAATTAAAAGGAATAGAAAACCCACTAATATGCAAAGTATACCTATAACTTTCAAGATTCCTTTATTTGTAGGTCAGAGATTAGTTTTTGTGTGTGCGGAATACAAGATTATATATACACAGAGAGAGAAAGTATAGTAAAAAAAGAAGTTGGTTCGAATTTAGGCGTTATTTTTAATAATTAGTGTCCAAGCAGCCGCTAGTAAAGTAGAGTCAATCTCATTTCTTCCGTATTTGGTCCATTTTTACACGAGACTATGGATTTTTTTTATATATTACTTTTTTTTTAGATGAGATAAGCGAAACAGTTGAATGAAGTAATCCGTAGAGGCATCTAAGGAGAAAACAACCCACTATTTATTTTGTTATATTCAGCTGGATTTCCCAGAATATTAATATTATTATTACATAACACCTCCAAAGACTCATCGAGGGAGGATACCTACTCCACAACTCTCCGTCTCTACCATGCCACCAACTGCAACTACCTTCATCATCTACACCAACGCCATCTACCGACGACCACCACCGCTAGTATTTTCACAGAAAAACATCCATGCTCACAGCAGGATTCAAACACGCAGTCTTTAGGCTGGACAACAGATACTCTAACCACTCAGCCAACCAGGCCCGAGTACCCTAAGTAATTGAAGGAACCACAATATTCCAACTTTGGTCGAAATCGGTTGAACAATGTGACTTATGTCTACAAATGAGTTAACCACTTCATTTTGATACGAATGTGCCAAATGTTTTCAGAAAGCCAGAAAGGATTATATTACGAATTTGATGGATCGCATGTAATGATACACATATTTGCATAAAACAATCACTTAACCTCACATAAGCATCTTCACATTGGTATGGTTAGCCGAAATTAACAGCTGAACTTGAACAACGCCAAAAATATCCATATTTCAAATTCAGTCGAATAATGCAACCTGAAGATGTCTGAAGAAGAAGAGTGGAAAAATTACGTTTTTTGCTGTTTCCATTAGTTTAGTTAGTCCTTTTTTAATTAACTGAATTTAAGTCTTGAATAATAGGACTTGCTCTGCCTAATTTGAACACCTTCATCGAATAACCAGCATATCGGTGAATGATATTCATAATTTGAAATCAAAGTGACAGCAGTCGAATTTTGGGTCCAATGAGTCTCATAATTAGAATAGTCAGTAACTCGCTTATATGTGGTATGCCCTGATGTGACTTGATCCAGTAAATGGGAACAAATTTATTATAATACAATGACACTTGTATATATATTTTATCACGTGTTCTCCAGATTTTGGGAGTCCATTCAGATCTTCGCGAATTTCTGATATTCCACTGGACTAGCACAGTACTAGAGAGGAAAAAAAATCAATCAGCAGATGAAGCACCGGTTATTAGAAATTATCAGATGAAATCGATACACGTACAGAGCTCTTTTTTCGTGTGCATATTTACCAACAACTTCTGTACTTCAAGTCAGTTTTTTCTCCTCTGATCCACTTTATTATCATTCAGCATGTATGAACAAAATAACAATAATTATAAGATAATCATAAACATCCTGATCACACTTGTTTAAAATATACTATTAGTGATTAAAAATCATTCCTATTGGATGTTTTCCACGTAGGCCTGTCTCATCTCTTTCTGGAAACGCTCTTATTTTCCTCCTTGTGCTACATTAAATTACTATCTCAGTATCTCCGTCAGACATATGTTGGATGGTTTAGTAATCTATTCAGCCCCTTTCCTCTACGAAATGAAGTGACAAATGGTACGACTGAAAGGAAAACCAATCCTCTCGAAGTGTGTCAGTTATGCGAGTGAGAAGGGGAAAAAATACCCATTCTGTTTCATCTTTAGACACCACGGCACCATAACAGGAACTTTCACTATGATTCTTGTAAAATGCTATATTAAGTGGCGCGGAACAGAATTTATCAATGGTAGAAAAAAGAAGCCACCCATCACCTTACAGTTCTGTATTATGGCTTATTGAAGGAGAGTGTGGTTGATGTTTAAAGCCGGGAAGAGCTCTTTGCTTTGATGAATTGCTCTTATTCTATCATACGCGCCAGTGTAATATCATCGTCTGCGATTCAGACGCTTCCCCAGAGTGGCCAAATAAATCTTCGATACTTGGAGTTTACCAATATATGACTTTATTATGTCATTCACTGGGCATTTCATTGGATCTCTCATTCACCGGTGAACTCTACGTTTTTGCGCATTGCTCCGAGATAAAAACACAAGATTGAAATTCCTCATAATGTTCACTATTATCAATTGAATGGCCCTTTTTTTTTTTTTTTCCAAATGTTTTACCTTAACTTCTGAACAAGTGTTCTTCGGCAGCAATAAACCTTCTACGATATTTCTAAACTGACTCGCTCAGGACATTAAAGTGTACCGCAAAGCTATTTTGCGTGAAAAATGCTAATAAAAATCTATTAACTATAAATATTGAAATTAATTCAACATTTTATAATTATAAATATCCGATTCAAGGTTGCTGGAATTCAAGTCTATTCAGTTCCTCCAGCTTGAATGCGATATTTAATTAGATGCATAGATTCCTTAGCTATAATATTAATTTGACTAAGAATATATATACAGACGTCATAAGCACAGAGTATATAGTGTATCAATTATGTAAATATATATTTGAAGAGTCAAAATCGAGTGCCACTTATCTATTCACCTAATGGATCTGTAGAGAACCAAAGCATGGTCCCCTTTTAGTTAATTAAAATATATTTGTCTCTTGTAAACTGAACTCGAATGTAGACATTTGGAATTGAAATAATCAGATATTCACGACAGAACGTCTCCACAGAAAAGTGACGTCACGTCACCCGACTATCAAATTATTTTTTAAAAACATTGACGAGAGTACTCATAAACGAACAGCATATCAAGACGTTGAATAAAAGGCGAAATGCTCGTTGAAAAGTACCGGTTTCGCTATTCGGAAAATAATTTCTACTCTAAAATTTAGAAAATTATAAAGCAAAAAATATAAAAAAATACTATATGGTGTACATACAATCGTTACTTATCGAATTACTTAATCTGCTTGTGATTCAAATTACGTAATCAGTGATTCATGGTGCTCAAACTAGGACACTCTCAAAGTAAATCAGCATTTAACAGCATATAGAAGATTTAAAGTTAAAAATAAAATATTTCTCTTTTTATTTATTTATTTTTCTTGTTTAAATGAAGGTAACAAAAAAATCAGTACTTTGTAGTGATCATCATACCTTTCTCCTAAGTTATTGTGTACTTAGAGAGAAAAATATCTCAATCAGTAAAGGGCTGTCGTAATGTAGTCAGAAGAACGATATATGCACGTCAAATGGATATGGGTTCAAATCCCATTTAAGACACGATTAACATTTATAAGGATTTTTCATCTACAAGCAGCTTTCCTGCAATGAAAAGAGATACCAGTTCTTTCCTCTAAGAAACACTATCCCCCCACCCATAAAACATACCAACCCAACAAGTTTGTTAGTTAACCATTTCCACTTTTCCATCTAAATAGTTTAAGATATCTTACAGAATAACAGAAATGCCACAGATAGCTCTGCTACAAAAATATTGGTTCAAATTCAAGGGATTTCATATTTTGGTACTTGAAGGAATCACCAGCATAAAGTGTGATTAGATAAGTAGAAAATGCATGTAAATATTTACAGTGTAAGAAGAACATTTGTTGGCCAAATGGTTAGTGCTCTCCAAACAACAGGCTGCAGACTCAAGCCCCACCGCATCAATGCAATTTTTGTGAATGTCATTAGGTGACAAATGAACCATATCACATCGCCTGGTGCGAGACCATCACCCTGTTAATTGGAGTTCTGGAGCGGTTTTAAAAAGTTTATTTATTTTTTGGAGAATGGTTTCCGAATGATCTATTCTTAAAACCTCACACGGAACTAATACAAATACACTAATAGCCCTTTGGTGGATGGGATTAGCGAAGTTAATCCATTTAAAAATATGGAAAGTTTTGTGAAAGTTAACTATTTCCTTTTTAGAGGTTTATCATCAAGATTTTCCGACTGAAAAAAATTGATTAGTTCAACAATGCAGTGCGATAATTGCAAAATCTACCACACATTATTATTAATGCCATGTTACTGTTGTTATCTGAATGAGGGAAAATAGAGTGACAGTTATATAAAAGTAATGTGAACAACTAAAGTTCAAGAAGATCAGATTAAAAAATGAAATGAAAACTAACCGCACTTCCAAAATACCACTGAAGTCAGATAAGGTATCAAAGTATTAGTCTAAGAAAATATGCAATCTAAGAATTTTTGATAAGAGTAAAGATGTGATTTTCCTCTATAGGACACTAAGTGGCAGAAATACCGTTTTGTACAAAACGAGTACGAAATTATAGGAGTTAAGAAATAATGACAATCGTGAACCCTCATAACTGGTATAGCTAATAAGGAAATAGAAGGAAGTCATCATGTTAACAATGGAAGATTTAAGTAAGCACCAGTCTTTTGTCTTGATAAGATTAGAACGTCACGCTACCATTGGCATGAAGTTCTCGCTCTGAAGACACGGGTACCTAAATTTAGGCTTCTAAGCAGTCTTCCAGTAGGAGTAAATACAACTATTGCCCTTTCATTAAATCGAACAAGTCTTTTGAAAAACAGAAAATGTACACACAATTTCAGATCCTCGAACATGTGAATCGTGGCAAAAATCACGAAATGTGCCCGAAGTCAGGTTTTTAACAAGGATTTCCTCGATCATTTCCAGATGCTAGAGCTTCTGGTGTTCGGCTGTTGGCGTGCAATTCATGCTTCTGCAGGATACACCTTTCCCATAGACTCATTTAACAATTAAAAGCTTACAAATCATCACCTTTCAACAACTAAGATCTGTTATTTTCTTGAAATTTCCGGCTCCAAATTCTTCTTGCCCACTGAAGGCGTCCTCCCTTACTACCTGTCCGTCAAGGAAACAAAACACCTGGGTTATGAGCCAAGCAGGCCGCTGTTACGTAGACACCTCAAAATCGGGGGAAATTAGGGAGGGCAAACTGCGGACAGGTGGTCGTAATTTTGTGGGATGCTGTCCGTCCGTTCATACACCGTGGATAGTCAAGGAGGCGGTCGCAGTAATCCAACGCAACACGTGCTTATCAGTTTATTGCCGGACGTGAAACTTTCCTTAATAATAAAGGAGACCTTTTCAATCGCTCTTGGCCTCTGATGATATCCTGGTCAGTCCAACAATGGTCTCAGTATGTGAAGTCGTAAAAGAAAAAAAAACGGAAGAAAATAAGTTCGACATATTACTCAAAATAAGGGTTATTGGTGCTTGTGACACAGTTTCACATTTTCCTTCAACATTTTTAATCCCCAAACTGAGTTAACATTTAGTGCTAAGAGACACATATTACGGAACATGTCTGCCTTTCTGCCAATTATAGAGGAACAATTTAAAAATAAAAAAATCAATAAAACGTTATGAATACTCTTAATATTAGCAATAGAGATATTCAATGCCTTAATAAGAATTTCTATATTCCGCATCCAACAGGAACATAATTTCAGTCCTCTGAATAATACTAAATTATAAGTAATTTAGCATTTTAATATCAACAGCAGGATATACTACAGAAATATTAAGTGATTTGCTAAGCTCGTTATTAAAGAAGCACAAGACAAAGATCTACCTAAGAAAAATTCACCTTAGCAAAATGAATCTTATTTTAATGGTTTCAAATAAGGTCCATTGAATTAGGCTTACCATTTAGACTGCCAGAAAAATTTCAAAGTCATGATCTGTTAGCATAAAAAATCCTTCGACTACTACACAAGTTTTACTGTCACGTGTTTTAGGTAGCGGATGATTTTCATCGCTCGGTGTGAGACCCTCGCTTGCGTACTGGAGATCTTATAGCCTGACAAACGTCTTGTATGGTCTTTAGGTAGGGTTTCTGGATTATCTGAATCTTAGCACGCCCAAAATATTCAGTGTATTGTACATTAGTAGGATGAAGTGATAAAAGAAATGTCCCTTGTGTATTTTAATCTCCCATAAGTCAAATTTTTGTATAATTTGACAAAAGCTCCTAAAACAAAAATCGAAATATCCGCTAACATGCACAAAATATTATGAAGCACTTTTATTTTTTCGCAGAAATAATGTTTATTATGATTTTTTCGTTGTTGTGAACCTCGCCCCAGGTAAGGAGATTGTAAATCTATACTGCATAAGTACAGTAGGTAGAAGAATTAGATAACTCGGAAACTTTGCTCTATAAACCAAACAGGGCATTTTTTCTAAGCGCCTTTATATCTCCAACAATCAGGATGGTGATCACATTGAAAAATGAAATTCATCCACCACCACCATGGATGTAATTGAAGTGTTTTCTGTGCTCCTTATAGCCAAATTCTACTATCTCTTAATACAGTGAACACTTATTTAGTTGCTATTACAGTATTTTATACACGAAACCTTATTTTCTAATGTTGGAAATTCATTTTATTCAAAATGGATCATTTTGAATCTTATTGCTGCAAGCAGTAGTAGTTTGTACAGAACAAGTATCTATTTATAAGGTTATCTAGGATTTATCCCAAAATGTACAATAATTGCTGCAGTGCACATTAAGTTTCGTTCCAATCATTAAACACTAAAATCCTCTTTTTTTTTTAAATATTTCCGTTTCGTATTTTGACAAGTTTATTCAAGGAGAGAAAGAGTTACTGATAAGAAAACATATGCATGTATTAGAAAAATACTGTTTAGTTGTAAATAATATTTTATCAAGTAATGCAATACTACCACGATAACTTGCGACTCCTTCCTCAGCATGAGTTCGACTTTGTGTACTTAACAGTCACCTTTTATTAATACATTTGATTCAATAGTCATTGAGCTACTCTACAGCTAAGCAGAATACCACGTTGAGTGATATCAGGTTTAGTGTTTGTAATCTCGCTTAGTTGATTACATTTAGGGCTAATGCCTCGGAGCCTGATGTTATCTATGAGAAACAAACAAAAAAAAAGTCTACATAAGTAACATTTAATTGCGATCCACAAGCATGATTTTTCATTTTGAAGATGCATTAAATCAAACGAGAAAAAGTTTATTCCTGTTCATCGGTGTTGAATAAAAACTTGTCTATTGAAACCAACGCAGAAAAAGTATAATACTCGACGATTTTGAGTTTAACCCTATTAAATAAACGCATCTAAAGATGTCAAGCAATATTAGGATATTATAATTAAGGTTCATATTAAAAGTTAAGTCTCAAATACCTGTTATGAATGCGAGCACAAATTCATAATCTTTATAATAACAAAGACAAGACAATTATTAGCTTGCTCAGCTAATTCACTGGACAAAGAGTTAAAACTAAATTCAGTAACAAGGGGAGTCTTTTAATTTCTAATCATCTATGCTTTTTAGACTACAAATGGGTATAACACAGAAACTAAAGTATTTTAAATCGTTAAGTATTTTTAACAATAGAATTTTGAATGAATGAATCATCTACTCCCATTAATTCCTTTCTGGATTTTATTAAACTTATGTAGAAAACTTTTGCTTTTAAAAATTCTTCATCTCGGAAATATTTACGGGATTACTTCTATGTATATCGAACAAATGTTTAAACCATGTGATATTGAAAATAAAACATTTCCGTTTATTAAAATGCATATGAAAAAGAAAAAAAAACAGCTCTAAGCATCTAGTACTTGCATCCAAATAGTAATATTTAAACTTCATATTTTCCACAAAAGCAAAACGGTTAACTGATAACGAGACCAAAGAACTCCCTCTATGCAATAAGGATGTCACGTGTGTTTATTTACTTCTTATTACTTTTTTCCATTCTCACCACATCCATCACGTCGATGGCTGACAGCTGATACAAAAGAAGAAATTGCATCAATTTTAATGACCGCAGGTGCTGAAGTTCTTTGGGTGGAAAACAGTAAACACAGTCCACTTATTTATTTATTTTACCTGTTGGATAGTGCGGGAGTTGAAAAAGTGACATTCTTTCAACCAATAACTTCAAATTTTACCAAATACGCCCCCCCCCTCCGTGTTATATTAAAACAAAAAAAAAAGTCAAGATGTTTGAAATGGAAGGGGAAGTCGGCGAAGTCATTTTGTCAGTTAATTTGATGCAACCGCAACGAATATCTTGCAGATGGTGAATGTATATTTTTACTGAAAGGTAAGAAACTCTTCCCAAATATGCAGGAGTGTAGTCCTAAAAGAAATAGTGCCAGGGCTCTACCTTGGAAACAAAAATCCAGAGCACGAAGTGTAGCATTATTATTATTGCTATGGCTATACGGCAGAGAGATTGCCTTGTTTTCTGAAACGAAAATGACAAGAGCAGCAAGCTGTATTTTTTGACCTAAAGCAGGAAATGCATTATAAGTCTCATTATTATAATTGTTATAATTTATTATAATGAATTTAAAAATTTTGATAGTTTTAAAAAAGTACCAGGGCGTCGCTCTGCCGCGCCCTGGCCCGACTACACCCCTGCAAATATGTACATATTTATAATTCATTAACTATAAACTGATTGCTAATATATATATATATATTAGGATAACCAAGTTATTTTATAAACTTGGTTATTTTAACTCCTAATCTAATACTAAGAATAGTGATCATAGCTTTACTCACCTTTACAATGAGTTGCCCTGGTGTTGTACCATCTTTAGACTTGAACTTTGTTTCAGGCCCAAACTTAATTGTTTTGCATACTTGGGATTAGGAGTTAAAATAACCAAGTTTATAAAATAACTTGGTTATTCTAATATACAATATCCCCAAGTTAAAAAATTTATTACATATATATATATATATATAAAACAAGGGCTATTTTAAGGGTGAACATGCACTTCTCTGTGGGAGAAAAAACAAAGCATGATTAAAATTTACTCTTCCATTCCTGCATTAATAGACGCCTTGCAAATATTATCTGATTTTTCTAACCTATTTTTCAAGCTTGATAATTTTCCTGATGAGAAATCTCAAAGAAAATATCTCCTATTTCTTCGATCAATCCATTTTTTTTAAACAATTCCGCCCAATACAGGTTGGGAACTAATTAGCACTGTACTATAAAAATTAATATTTCGCTCAGTACTATAAGCATTGGAAGTACTATGAAAGGGCCAAGCGTTAAATAAAACGAAATCTCACTCAACAGATCAAAATATCTATTTGATGGCACATTGAACATTAAGAAGGTTCGTCTCCAGTAATAAGATGAAAAATTCGGTCACCTAATTTGTAATCTCGATGTTCGTTAAACCTTTGGTAGCGTTCATATATAGAAGTACTTTTTAAATTAAAAGATAACTGAGTTATAAACTACTGTACCAAGTTCTCACGGTTACTACAAATAACCATTAGTTAAACAGTATGCGTGCCAAATTGCTTTCCAGTATTATTTTGGTTACATAGTTACAAAGCGGGTGCAACTACATCACACAAATAATCGCAAATACTAATTAGGAAACAAACGAAAGTTTCGTTTGTTTCCTAATTTTTCATGCACATTTAATAAGATTTTCATGCAGAATTCCGATAGTCTTTCAGGTTCCACGAATCCCTTTTCCAGTTGCTCTACACTGTCGCTTGCCTTACTGTTAAGCATGGATCAACTGAAACAGGAGATTGGTCGGACCAGAAAAAACCTTTCATTCGTCAACGTGTCCGGTATCGATATTCTGGAACTAAAACTGACAGAAGTCGAACTCGATGAGGTCTGCACCTACACTCCATTCATGGCACTTGTATGGTGTTTTTGCGACATGCTCCTCTTCAGCCCACTGCTGCTTTTGCGACTAATCCATTGTGAAGTGGTAACACTTCAGTTGGTGGTGAAATGTGAGGAAGTGTTTTCTTGATATGCATTAGGTCTCCGATAATAGCAGATCAATGTCTGAATATCACAATCTACTCGATTATTACTATCGAGATGCATTCCTTGATAGTTACAGTTTATCCCTCTGGTAGCGGTTATTTCCAGCAAAACAATGCGCCACGTCACGAGTCATTGATTGTGAAATGGTTGCAAATGCGCGAATTTGTAAACTCATTCATCAGATCTGAATAAAGCTGAGCTTTTGTGAAACGAGTAGTCAAGTGCAATTCGCGTCTGCTGTATGCAATCCAGCCTGAATGGGCCAGCATTACGCTAATAAACGTTCGGATCTCTAGATGAGGTGCAACACAAACTTGAGGCTGTTTCTGAGGGGATTATTAGCTATTTGGTAGAATATGCATTAGGTTATTTGGAATTACAGCTGAAGTATCTAAGACTGTCTTGTTAATTGTGTTCTTGTGGCCAGTTTGCCTATTGGAAAAGCTTCTCCACCTCCGTATGAAACCAATTAATTCATACGGAGGTGGAAGAGTTTTTCCAATAGGCAAGCCAACAACAAAGAGAAGCCTCAAAATAATTATTAAAAAAAAAGATTCATAGTCGCATCTTTCCCAGATTGCGACTAGCAAATTAATATTTTATCGTTATGAAAAGCAATCAAATAAGAAAAACAATTATTTTATTATTAGAAAAATGAGTTATATATATGAAACCATTTATTCGGAAACACAATATCAATATAAATAGGAAGTCAAAAAGGTTGGATAATGAAAACATCGTACACAATTTTTTTTTATTACCTTATCTAGTAACATTAAGGAAGAATCCCAATTATATCATCATCCAGCAAAAATAGTTCTTTTCAGAACGTATGACAATCTGGGATCATTATGTAATCCCAGTTACCATCAACAAATACGCTAACCACTTGGCCTGCTTGACCAAGTGGTTAGCGTATCCGCTCTCCAGCCAAGAGGATGCGGATTTGAATACAGCCAATGGCATGGATGTTTGTGATTGTCCTACTAACCAATTACCATATGTACTGCTGTGTCCTGGCGCAGTATCACCTTTGATGTCTTTGTGCCATAACAATCAAATAAAAAAAACCATCACCAAGTTGTAGTAAAATACATTTTTAAAACCATGTGTAACTACTGGTATCGCAACAGTCTACTGTTCGATGTTCGAAATTAAAAACCTTCAAACAATTTTTAAAAGCCACCAAGAATCAGTGAGATGATGTAGTAATGATAAAATTATCAATTTCGATTCTTTCTGGAGGAGAAATAAAAATTAGACAAAATAATTAAGGAAATTAAGAGACGGATTTACATATTTCTTAAAAGATATAACCGACATTAAAGATCAGCATCAATTTTTCTATAAGAACTATTTTACTATTTATTCTTTGTTATATACGGATGCTTAATGAAGAAAAATTCAAATTGTAAATAAAAAAAGAACTATAAGAAAGAAAATCATAATGGACCTTAGTTCCCTCTTTTTCCCACCCTTCTCCATCAAATCTTCCGACCAGGAACTGCATACTCAAAAGTAATTCTGCGTCGTTTCTTTTCAGTTAATTCTCTACAACTTAGCCATTATTCCAAACTCCATTAAAGTCCTCGTCATGGGAAAAGGCATGTGCTCGTGCTTACACGTGACAAAGAGACAAGAAGCGAAGGTAAGGGGGGGAGACGATGACAGGAGAAGTAGCCATACGTGGAAAGTCCCCGCATAACTCTGTCACCACGGCGGGGTCTAATGAACTCATAATGACACATAAGGACTTGCATTCTTCCAGACGCCAGCCGACAACTCATTTGTCGCGCCAGGTCGTGCAGCCAATGATATGTGATTATAGGCTTACAGTTACCAAGTGAAAACGGAGTATTCGGTTTTTCTTTTCCTTCTCGACTGAAGATTACTATACATGTGATTGAGGCAATGAATAGCCTTAAGGAATTGTACTCACTGTGCGACAGTTCGCGCTTTTCCGGACCTCCTTAGAAGTACAATAGAATTTTCCGGCTTTGTTCAAATATGTCAGTCGGGTAAGACTGCTATTAAATCGTGGAAATATCATCTGAACACATCTCTTTGTTGGGAATGAAAATTGTCATCTTTATGATGTTTAAAAATATAAAAAGAATGCAGAGTAATGAAATTCGTTTCTGAAGAGACTGTTTACACTCCTTCAGAAAAAAAGATCATATAATGTTACACACTTTAGTTACCTTTAAAACTTACAAGCAGTTGCTGAAAAATACACGACTGAAGATCTCCACTATAAAGCTTCTGGATATATCGTCTTAACGTGACAGTGAATTGAAATATCACCAGACACCGAAAAGTTTCCTGACTTAAATGGTATCCTAAGTTTTTCTTAGCACTCGATTATGTGACATTATGGGAGTAATAATGACTTGTCATGTGTTTGTTAGATAGCTACAAGTTACTTTCACTCAGGACTGGTTAAAAGGATACTCTAAGTGATGACTGCCTGAAGTGTCAACATTCTAGGGGCGCCGCCAGCAATATAGCATATTTATATGATATGCTATCAACTTTTTTTTTTCATGGGAGCTATTTTAGATCTCTGCCTGTGGCACAAAAACATTTCCAGCTATTATGAACCGGAAGTGCAATTCAGATCAACGTGTTCTTATTAACAAGATCCTTGAATGACCTTAGCCATTGCTAAATAATGCTACTTCCATTCTTCAGGATTGTTAGAAGTTCGTTCCGTCTGTACTTTGGAACATGCCCCAAGACTTTAAATTTGGGGTCCTACGTTATGAAAAAAAAGACGAAGGAAACTCAGATGAAACAAAACAGATTTAAAGGAAATTTAAACAATCGCATCCCTATTTTAATTTCTTTTCCTTAATATTAGGTATGCGAAGAAAACGTAATGGGAATTCCACAGTGGAATTACGATGTTTTATGTAACTTTAGAAATCTTTTAACTTTAAATCATTGGATTATCATGCTCAAGTTTGAAAATGTAGCATAATAATACACTAAAGTGGAGATGATATTAAACGTGTATGGTGTAAATAATTAACGAGGGATGCTCATCCACTAGTTGCTTGAACTAGGATGATTCTTGAGCAAAACGAGGTATAAATTGTGTAGTTTTGTGGCATATGGAAATATTTTTGATATTCTAGTATACAGGATTATTCTGTAATTTTTGGGGCGGTTGATCATCAGCTCATAATAAATGCAATCTGCTTAAGGTATGTTTGCCTTAAGTCACTACTTGGAACTCGACACCACTTCCTCTCCGAGATCACGTAATACCCCTTAACGTTTTTTTTTTATAATAAACCCACTAAAACATGAGTTCAGTCACTATTCATACCTCCTTCACTCAAAGGTTTAAGTGTTCATCTGCCAAATCATGAGCTAACTTATGTTAAAGATATCCGGAATGTACAAATGATACCTGATACGAGAAAAAAAATAATCAACAAGAAATTTTGGCAGAAATCAGAATTACTACGGAAAATACTTTTTTATGAAATAAATCTGTTTTGAATAAGCATTTTCGTGTTACTAAACATAAATTCTTAATCCTAATTATAGATGACATTTATACAGCTCTGCATTTCCCACTTGTCCTAATTCTTGATATATTTCGTAAATTAAAAAAAAAATCACTTTCTTAATGAAAGTAAGTTATGACTTACGGATATATCGTAAAAGATAAGAGCACTATATAGCAGAACCTTTTCTCCCTCCTTAAAGGGACAGCAATATCCGGGTAGCAGTTAGGGCTATTTTCGCTAGATGGCGCTATTGGCCGTTAACCCATGCTAGATTAATAGGTGCAGAAAGCAGCAGCCGTCACCGAGCCCCGTAATCACCAGTAGCGGGCAATTAAAAGCTGATGGCCGTCCACATAGTCATTAGAGCTAGTTCGACAAAAGGAGGTTTCCTTTGCACGGTCCGTGTCGTGATGGTTATCTCCTTGACGTGATAGGGAGCAACAGGGCTCCGGGCCCGACAGTAATAGATTCCCTATTGCCTTCTGTAGATGTTTGTTTACTGCACAGTAGCGATCATTTTAAACCCCAAGGCAATCATAGAAATCGTAGGTGAGACAGAAATAGTGTGAAATCTCACATCCTTCCACGTGTTACTTGCGGCGAATAATATGGAAGCAAGCAGCAAAACGAGTGCGATGTCGCTACTAGATAATGACAGTGAAGTATTACTTGGACGACGGTTACCCACTACTTACCCTCTTCTGATTTTACTTCCTAATCTCATCTGATTTTACATTTTCTCTTCGGATACTATTACCATGACAACTGAAAAACCCTTAAGGAGATGAGCTTGAGTTACTCGTCTCAAAACAGATTAAGAATGCCAATTTCTTCACGCATCATACCTACTTTATATAGTTTATCTTCAAATTTCAAACTCCACATAAGAAATTCAAAGTTCCAGAAATAGAAAATTTGCCATTGAAAACGTTCATCTATCATAATTGCTTAGCTATTCACAGTGAACAGAAATCTATCAGCTTTTCATTGAAAGAAAACAAACCCACTTCAGAAAGATTATAAACACAAGTATTCGCTTTATATAAAACTAAGTCACACCATAATGAGGTATACCTATTATACAAAACTCATTTACGAATGCAATGTAGTGTAAATTCGCTTGCCTCTGCAGCTGAGTTAGTGAAGGCCATCGCTCGTTAACTGCGAAGGCCCAGAGTTTGAATACGGCATAAGGCATAGACATTTGTAAAAGCCTGCTCTGGATGAGCATGCATACTTCCTGAGATTATAAGCTTGTATTAACCATTGCGTAAGGGTATCATATTGCTAATAAACTACATTAACATAAGAATTTAGTTAGCAATCTTTACATTTCTACACTACTGCTACGAAGATCCAGCTTTGTGTGTAATTAATATGACTGCATTTTATGGAACAAAATCTAGGCTTTTGAGGAAATTTTTTTTGGAAATCCCCACATGTAGGAATACCCACAGTATTGTGGATGTGTTGGATTTAAAGACAGTAAAGCAATAATACTCCAAAAATGTCTAGCGTTGTTGAACGCCAAGAAAGTTTAATGAGAAGAAAACTTGAAGTCATTATGAAGAAAGAGAAAATTTCTTATTTACAGAAGTGGATTACCAAAGAAAAAAATAAGTTGAAACAAGAAAAAAAAAATTCACAGGTTCCGTTTTCCAAGGCATCAAACTCAATTACTTATTCTTGCCGACAAGAGAATAGCATAATGATGGGCCTTGAATTGCAGATATTCAAAGAGTGAAGAATATTGTCATCGTTAGTGTTATGAATGGGATTTCATAACACTAACGATGAGACCTAAAGAGAAGAGAAAGGGAGCTCTAAGATGGAAAGGCAAAGAACTGTTTACCCTTCCATCTCATAACCCCTCCCCCCCATATGCATAGGGTATGGAGCGGATTTAGAAGATGGTAAAATTTGAGAATCTCTTTTAGCACTCTGAAGTGTTATTAGACCATGGATGAAATCACAAGGGATTTGGTAAAGTGCTCAACAATAACTACGCTGAAACGGTGACTAAATTCCTTCTTCCATCTGACCAGCGGCTCACGAGACTTCTGACGAAAAAAAAAATCGCTTCCACCATCTCCTAAATAGTCCATACCTCATACATTTTCTAATCCTACTTTTTCAATTCTCACCTAATTCTGTCAGTTTACTCTCTTTAAATTCTCTCCAATAATAGTCTACGATTGGGAATAATTATAAGGGTTTATATCGTAATCCAGTATCACCATCCCTGAATACAATCCAAATAAAATACCGCATGAAACTTTATTATCCTCATGAAAATTTTTAATCAATTTCTTGGAAGTAAATATATTCACAGCACGGAGTCACGAAAATTCACCTTCACGGTATAAAAACTAAACGCTGCTTAAATTTGACAGTTTTGAAGGACTTGATTCATTTCTGAACTTCACTGCTCAAATTCTAGTTTGAGCAAATTCTTCAAATTCAGAAACTATTTTAAAAAGTTATCGATTTCATATCAACATTGCCTGTAATACCAAAAACGTAAAACTGTCTATGACTAGTAATCTCGCAATAGAGAGAGCTCCTGTTTTTGATCGTAGACCAGTTTGGTCCAAACTAGTCTACGATCTTCTACTAATGAAATGGGAAAGCCGTGAAAATTTTAGTATTGAGGGATGATCAGAGAGGGGCATGAAATGTGACTGATAAATATCTGGATAGCCCCGAATTTTGATTCTCTCCAAAATTTAAAATATCAGTAGTAGATGGTGTACCGATTAGCAATTTATTTTCCACGCCAACGTGGAACTGGCGTGAAAAATTCCAACCAAGTGAAATATCGTAATGTTAATTATTTTCTCTTTTTATAACGATGATTAATATTTCTCATTTACTTTCAAGAAAAATAGTAAAGATTACTAATGTTATAAAAATTATACTCATATTAAAGATAATATTAATTATATATTATACTCGTAATTTCGATAAAATAGTGAAAATTGGTAGGTCCAGCTGTGTAACTTCATGAAGGAGTCAAACGTTTAGATTAAAATCCTGTCATGAGAGGCGGCAAACCTGTAGATTAGTATTATCAGCTTGACTTAAGTATTACGTGATCTGGAAATCTTGCTCTAGATACCAGACATTGAATTTTTTTAAGTCCATTCAGGTCTAATAAGTACTGTAGTAGCCGCACTGGACGACGAAATTCATCTGCCATGGCTATTGCTTTCCTAAAATATATCGTACATCATGTAGATAATGCATACATATGTATTTTTATTACTATAATTCGATGCCTCTTACGTTCTCTAACAGTGTAATACAAAAGCACTCAGTTTGAAACTATTAGGAAAAAATGACCGAATAAAATTAAACTACATCTAATGGAATATTAATAAATGAGAACTTATGTTATTAATATTTGTATCGTAAAATTTGTATGCCATTCAAAAGAAGAAAATTTTCGATATATATTGCATCATAGGCAATTGAACTATGTTGACTTAATATTCTGCTGGGGTCAAAATGAGATTACGTCACATTCAGTTTTGGAAACTGCATTCAGAAATAAAACCTGTTCGAATGTGATGCGATTTTGATTTGTTAGCGCTCAACTGGTGGGCTTTTCTAATCGTTGCGTTAACACTTTCAGTGTTGCAGTCATCTGTTACATTACAGACATTCTTAAAGAAGGAGTCTTGCTTAATTGACATCGAAGTATCCACAACTAGAAGAAAGCTTTACTTTGCGTAAAATGTTCTAAGAATCTTTATTCGTGATTTTTAAATATCTTGAAGTTCCTGAAGTTAATGTTACGGTTAACTTCATAAAAATTGCGTACTCCATTAATTAGTTTTACATTGTCCTTTCTATTTCGGGCGACGTGTTCCTGACTAGACCAGGTGGCCTAGAACTAATTACGCCATTGAAAAGAGCAAGACTTACCTCTTTTTGATGATGGAAAAAAAAATAAAACTGCCAAAACAACTATTTTTTTTAATGTTACAAAAAGAGAGAGAGAGAGAGAGATGTCAGACTAAACACGCCACTTAAACAGATAACATTATGCGAGCAGGACTATAATTACGTAAAATGTAACAAAACAAAAATGTTTGCTTTGAGTGAAACGGCCAAATTTCCCTCAAACCGAATGGAGATGTCCCGTGGATAGATAGCATTATTCACGACAAATACTGCTATTTGGTAATTTCTTTGAGTATGAAGTCAAAGTTTTTTCCGCTTCATAAGGTTCTCAGCGTTGATATTTAAAAATATGAAGCTGTACTCGATTGAGTTCATTTTGATTGGATAATGAGAAGAAAATTAAGACCACTGAGGCTGATATATTGCTTACGCTGTCTGTTTTTCAGATGGAAAATTCCTGCTACCACCTTGAGACATTATTTCTCTAATAATGTTTGTTCAAAAAGCATCTGAAATGGTTGTTGCTTTCTAAAGAACAATTTTATATAATCAATTACGGAAACGATCAGAGGCAATCATAAAAGCCAAAGAATAACATGCGTATTAAGAACATGCATACTGTTGTCTTTGATATTTCCTGGGTATTTGATCGGGTGAACAAAGGCTTTCCCAGCAAAACCCATCTACTGGCTTATTTTCGCTCCATAATCGGGCATTTAATATTTTTCCTCCGACCTTTCACTGAGTATTGTGATATACAGTTCCTTCTCCGGAGACTTCACCAATGCATGAGTGCCTCAGAGCTCTGTTCCTATCGCAAATCCTCTTCCTCTTATACATAAATGATCTTTCACTGACCACACCCTAGGTTTTGCTGATGACAGAACTCCACTTCTATTCATTTGACAAATTGCAGTGCACAAACATCGCAGAAGTCGATGTTTGTGCAACCAATGTCCTGCATCTCATTCTTAATGGATGCAGATAACTCGGCTATCTCCAGTGCTACCAAAACACCTCCTAAGAATCAAGAGGCTTCTCTATCTCCCACCTGGACTGACGTTTTCCTCGAGCTTTCCATAGCACAAACACCTTAAACTGATAGCTTCCGCAGCTCATAAAAAACTGTGCATCATTTGAATAAGCAATTTTTACCCGTTGAGATGCTAACCTGGTACAAGTCCCATATCCTTCCCTTAAATCGGTATTGCTATCCAGGGATAAACAATTCAGGTAATCGCTAATATCTCTCTCTCAGAGCCTCACTTCAATCGCTGTCTAACAGATCTGGTTCTACCTTATGCTCCATGGAGCCACTTGTACGTTATCCTTCAGTCATCTACACACACACACACATATATACATATATATATACATATATATAAAACGTTAAGAGATGTGCATATAAAATATGCACGTCACTATAACATGCGTCATTAACCAGTGTTTCCTGCTATCTGAAAATTTTACGCAGTGCTTTTGTTTAACTGTTACTCATTTTAGTCTTTCAGTAAATAAAGCATTTTACTTAAGACTAATAAAAAAGAGAATAAATGACCGAATCTTAAAAGATTCGGTCATTTATGTATAACCCAGGGGAGGGGGGAGAGGTAATGAAGAGGAAGAGAGAACATGAGATGTGCGATGCACAAATGTTTTTTTTTTTTTTTTTTATTACGAAACGGTTTCTCATTAGCCTAACCCAGTGTTTCTCAACGTGGGGCAATTTGAATATTTTGGGGGGAAATTAGAAAATGTACATATTTATATTATACTTTTTCAGAACTTGGCTGACTATTATGCTAGAGGGTGGGCATCAAAATCTTTGAGACGTTGAGGTGGGGCATGATCCAAAAAACGTTGAGAAACACTGGCCTAACCTGTCCAGAATTCCAAACATGAACTAGCATTCTGAAAAAGTTTGAGTTTAGCTATTTTAATAGTTTTCCAAGCTTTTCACAAACTGTGTGCTTTTGTACCTGAGAAGTTTGTAATTCTTTCACAAAAATTAATGGAATGGAAAATTAAAAGAAAAAAATTTTCTTCTCAGACTAGACAATGACTTTTGTAGATCCTCATCCCAATCGAACAACTCCATAGTGACTCATCATTCATATGTGACAGAAAGCATTCATTTTCAGACATATCTTCTATGCTGATATCTGCATGAGAATATCTCAATAAGTTATCTTCTCGAATATGATTGAGTAGATCTACAAAACAGTAATGATGGCTTCGCAAGCTCCTGAGACAACAAGACAATTAAAAAAAAAAAAAAAGCGGATTTTACCATGTACTAGGTCCGTCTCATCTCATATTACTATACCTCTAAATATCTAGTCTTACTTATTTTCTTGCGATGTCACTCTAATTCACTGAGTACCGGAGAAATGATAACCAGGTATTCTTTAATCATCACTACCAAAACTATATATTACAATTAACCATTTAGTGATTTGATATATCATGTTTCGAAGTTACATAATAACCACACTTGAAAGCTTCAGATATATGTGGCTCTCTTTCCTTTATCGCAGCTAGGAACGAAATACGAAACAAGAGAGATATGTTAACGTTCAGTAAAAATATCATGACTAGCTTTGTGATCCAGACATTACATAAAAGGTTATGCAATCTGTCCAGTTAAGCAGCTATAGCGAACAATTTATCACATACCACCATGACGTGACCTTGTAGATGACTTCTGGGACAGAATACTAAGAAGACGCACATTCTGAACAACATCCAAAAATGTCTAATGACTATTTATGAACAGCAGATACAGAGTAGGGTGTCCTGGGACCACGATAAATCATCTCTCTCTCAGACAGAACGTTAGGTGAAGACAAAATGACGTAATTCCTTTTAAGTGATGTTGGTTTCGGGAGTTTTCTTTCGTTGCTACGTCAACTCCCTTCTCTTTTTATAACTTTCATGTTTCAGGTAGCAATATTATTGCATTAAATAATACATCTCACGTTTAAAGAATTGTTTTATTTATTTTACGTATAGACCAGCTAAAAATAGACGTGTCATTCGTCCATATAAAGAGGATGTTCGGATGTAAAAACAAATTGTAATTGCATGGACTGCTGAATATGGGGAAATAATGAAATATTTTCCAAGGGTGAGGAGAGAGAAAAAGAGGGAACTTAAGTGTTATTACATATGGCAGTCTATTTATGCAAGTCATTATAAATAATTCACCGCTGGCCCTCATCAAACCCAGTGAAGCGTATGCTCTGCATCATGGAAAATTCAGCTGCCTGAATCTATCTATAATTACCGGAAAGCTATCTGATTCAACTATATATTCTATACTCACTCACTCACTTCGATCCATGTATAATAAATATCGCTTTTAACCCCTGCCTAGCAATCCCATATCTTCATTACTGTCTATAAATATACTCTAGCTTAACTATACAATTTCATTAGAAATCTGTGACATGAAGTATTAATCATGGCATTAAAAGCACCTTAATAACCCACTGAATCGTAAAATATTTTCATCAAATGGTGTACAACTTATTTAACTTGATCCATTTTTAAAAAAATGCTGGCCTATTTGTGTAACACAAAATCCTTTACTTTGGTCAGTGATTATATTCAAAGTTTCTCATTGAAATATTAAATGTTTGTTTTTTCCCTAACAATGGCAAGGTCATCTTTGGCCACACAGTTTAATTGTCTTTTTCTAAAGGCAACCATGTCCGGCTTACCATTACAAGAGTGGACATGTATGAAGTTTCACGACTGAGGCTAATAAAGACGGTATAAACTGCGTGTACTGGTCAAGACAAGCGGTGGCCATTCCGTTTGTTTTGTAGTATGTATGACGAATCCCACCATCTCCGTTCTTATCACTAAATATAAAACGGTATCTAAATCACTCATTTCATTGACTAGAGAAATGTTAGCTATGATTTCATGTAAACAACAGTATTGGAAGTTGTGAGTGGAATTTATCTACAGTAGACTTCCGCCGAAATTTTGCTAGAAGGATATCAGGAAAATACTCAGTAACATTGCTACAAATAAGTCTAACCTTGATTATATTCTTATGGTTGTACTAAAGGTTGTGCTCCAGAACTTACACCCAACTTCTCTCTTGAAGGCTATCATACTCATCTGACATCTACCCCCAACGGCTTGGATGCAATCTTTTATCGAGCTTGTTGCTAAAAGAGAGAATTTCCAACCATCAAATTATCGCTCTATTGCTTCAATACTCTTGAAAATAATGGAAAGGTGGTCACGAGCTAACTGCTCCACTACTTGGAGACTCACCAATGCATTAGAGATCACCAATATGGATTCCACCATTCTCACTCAAGCAGATCTCTTATCCAACCTCACCGGCCTTTATACAAGGCATTTGATCGAATCTGGAGTCAGTTTTCTTACCAAGTTGTCGTCTTATGGTGTTCCTTCTGCCCTTGGTAAGTGGATCGCCATCTTCCCTTCCGGTCGTTTATGGCGAGTAATGGCGGTTGGTTTCTTTTCGTCGGATTTTTCAATCGATGCAGAGTATCTCAGGGTTCTGTGCTTTCACGTACACACTCTTCCTCCTACATAACAATGATCTCTCCCAGACATCCAATCCTATTCATAGCTTTGCGGATGACGGTAGCTTAGAATCTTGTAGTGCTGAGGTGATTCATCACTACAATATTCACCTTAATATTTCCATGGCTGCAGCTCTGATGAAGTCGCCACTACTAGCCCTCCACTTTCCTTAGGTTGAATTTCACATCTAGTACAAACGCATCACATCTATAGCCTCTTCAGCCTGAAGAAAAAGGTTATTTTCCGTTGTAAACAATACTTTTCTTCTGCTCAACTCCTGACAATTTATAAATCTCAAATTCGCCTGATCTTAGAATGCTGTTCTCACATTTCGCACCTTGGTCCACATCAGAGTGATTGACTATTCAGAAGAGAGCGAGTTATTCACTTAAGCAATGATCCTCTCCGGTCACACTACTTTCTATTTCCCACAGGTGATGTATTATGTATTTTCGAAAGTATTTCCATCGCTGTAGCTCTGATGAAGTCGCCACTACTAGCCCTCCACTTTCCTTAAATCATGTACAAACAAGAGCAGCTACTGGTCAACACCCACACAGTTCATCTTCAAACTTATTGGAACAACTTCTCCTTCATTCCCTATGCCTCTGCAACTCTTAGCTCTTCAAGATAAACGTAAATGAATTCCTTTCTCTTGAAAGGAATTCGTTTACGTATAACTCGTTTATCTCGTTTTGTGATGAAACATTTTTCTTCATAAACATTAGCAGTTTTTCATATATTACAATTAAAAGGAATGAATACTGAAGTAAACTATACTGCTATAATATCCTATTCATTTCTTTCCTAACATACAGAGAATAAGAAAAAAATATCCGAACCATTACAAATTAACTGTTAATATAATTAAAAACTACACGAAGTACGTGAGAGAAAAAGCTTAATGGAAAATATGAAGGTGGCACAATATTGCAAATTTCTTTGTTTCTTAATAACAAACACATGCACCCTTTCTTTATATTTCGTCAAATGCTCAGACTGTTCTTTTAATATGAATTGATTTAATAATCGAAAATTATACAAACAATCCAATTTTTCTAGCTACTCACCTGAGGCTCAGGAATTTTGTTCATTATTTACCAAGAAACAAGCCAATAAAGACAAAAAGAATTTTATTGTTCTTAATTACTTCTCTATAGTATATAAATTATAATTTGAATAAGATTGAAAGTAACGGTCACAGAACTTGCCAGCTGTAGAGGTTAATAATGAGAAGAGAATTTTTAAATTTTGGTAAAATAATTTCAAGCTGATGCTGTGTAGCAGCATCTCCAAGAAGAATCACTACTGCTTGGGAAAAGCCACTCCACTCCATTATCGACTCAATTGCAGATCCATTAAATGTATTCTTGGTTTGTTCACTGCGCATGTTCTCAGATGCATTTTTTTGCCTTGGTGTGGGACCAGGTAACTCATGTGTCCGAAAAAAATTTTCAATTTCTGAAGAGAGTCGAACCCAGGGCTTTTCCCAATGTAACAGGACATTGTAACGGACAATAAAGGACCATTACTGTCCTGTTACAATTCCGATTGCATGTGCAGCAAAAGCATAGAGATTACCTCGTAGACATTGGACACAAAGTTAATAAGCACGTTCTTGTATCAAAAATGGATCACATTTCTCTGTTAGTGTCATATGGTCCATTTAATCACGTTTCTTAGGGTACCATACAAATTTTAATTCCAATCTCTTGGTATAAACACACATTAAGAAGTGTGTTTTAGAAGAAATGTCATAAAGCGCTTTTCTAACATATACACGTGACACTTTGAATTTTTCATTCAACTGTTGTTTATCAATATCACATAATTTTGTACTTGCTAAATATGCCTAAAAGAAAATTCAAATATCTTTCCAGCAAAGTCTTTACTGCCCCACGTAATAAAGCATTGAGTAGTCATACTTCAGTGATGGTATATCAGAAATATACCATCACTGAAGAATTCTACCGATATTCGGAGGCATGGTCACAAACACCCACTGAGTAACCATGTATCACAACCAGACAGTATTACTTCTCCATTAACTGTATAAAACAGAAAATTGTGTGTGTGTGTGTAATGTATGTGCTCGTGCGCGCACACCATTCAACACCATAAGGAGTCAAAGGCACGACTTACCAGCCTATGAGAGTAGCATAGTACATCAGATGAGTCCAAGCAAATATCACAGAAACTGTCATCCTACTCGGATCCTCACACACTGAAGTGTCCAGACCATACGGGCATTATTAGTCCGACAACCAGAAAACATCCACGCTCTGACCCCATTACTGATATAACAGAATGATGGAAGGTTCCGAGAATCGCGCAGTCTAACAATTGGATCCGAACAGATCAAATGAATAACGCGCCGTACTTTGCAAGAAGATAACAAAACGTGCCAAACCCTGTCTGGGATGGAGTACAGAAGTATATGATATCACAGAGTACCACTCTAGTCTAATAAAAACGAGCATATTGATGCTCATTTCTGGCAGAACAAGATAGGCATTGGGCCCAAGAATACTGCATACTCAAGGAGCGGGAAAACATCCACCTGGGAAGAAGAAATCATTCTGTGCCATCAGCGCTTGAAGCAACATTTGCATGAATTAGTCTACTTACCATGCCGTATACTTCAAGATTTTGCTAGTGGCGGAAGCTTTTGACAAAATGTATCCTTGCCACACGTAACTCCCCTATCTGTATTGCCAACAACATCGTAAGGCATCATAAATGTTTGGGAATATTTCAAGACCGTGGAGTTAAGTTGATTTGACTAGCCTGCTCATCGCAGATATCACTGATTGATCATCTGAGGAATGAAAAACCAGCCGTTTACAGCAGGAATTCGTCCCGGTCCGAGTGAAGACAACTTTGGGACAATGCAGAGTCTTCACTCTGCATTGTCCCAAACTCCCGAAATCCCCATTCTCGTGTGACAGTTTCGGCAGTTCGTGGGGGCACTCATTATAATGTGGGAGTAAGAGTTAAATGGATTGTTACGGACTATTAAAGTGATCGCTTTATTTATTTATTTATTCGTGTGGAGTTTCCTCCCCCGTACCTATTGGGGCTGAGCCTCAATAGGTATGGCTGTAGATCCCTGTGTGTTCATGGGGCCGGTTTGCCTCCTTGCGGGATGAAAAACGCCAGATAAACTGGCGGGAAAAAAACCTACTGCCAGCGCCCAAGACCGGCTAACTTGGCTATGGCTGAGGAAGATCCTCAAATTCCTCACTTCTTCGACGGGAACCGAACCTGGGACACTCCTTCTAGCCCAGTCATATGGTTGCGAAGCGCATAGCCTAGGTAACCGCGCAGACAAAGTGATCGCTCAATGTATCTTACTGTTTAAATACTTCACCGATATTAACTGGGATAAAGCATTACTGTATACAAATTTCATACAGATACTGTCTACAGTTTCTGTATGAAAAGAAACCCACCAAGTTGTTTTCGCTGTCTATAATAGATTTTCCAAAGTTAGCGGCCAGTATAAGCATTTATTTGGAAAACAAATTCGACTCAATCTCAGCTTCAGCTATTTTTAGAACCCCTAAAAACATCAAAGCAACTGAAAGAAAAATATATTGATATACTTAGTCACACTCACACTCACACACACACACTGCATCCATAAATTCAGAAACAAATATGAATTTTTAAAAAAAAATGACAGGCAGATGCAATTTCACCAAGATTTATAGCAGCTTTAGAAAAAAATTAAATGTGGATTGAAAAAAATAGAATAATTATGGTAAAGATGAAAAAAACAAATCGCCTACGATTTGCTGATAACGTGGTTATTTTAAGAAACTATTCTGAAAACTTCAACAAATAATCAGTGAATCGAATGCAGAAAATAAAAAGAAAGGATTTAATATAAATGAAGACAAAATAAAAATAATGTACAATACATAACCAAAAAAGCCAGAACATGTGCAACCGGTAAATTGATATAGTAACCTCCTATGTTTACATACACAAGATCATAGTAGAGGAAGGCCATGAAGAAGAAATATATAGAATTACTCTTGTCTGGATAACCTTCGGAAAGCACTGAAAGGAGATATCCTTTCAGTGTTTTCCGAAGGTTATCCAGACAAGAATCATTGAAAGGATCATTGAAAAAGTGAATCACTGAAAGGAGATATCCTAATATGCCTTAACAGGAAAATATTCGACATTGTATACTTCTAGTTATGATATATGGAAGAGAAACGTGGACTTTGAGTAAAACATTAGCCAATACGTTGAGGACCAACAATAGGAAATTGCTATTCAAAAAAACAGCGCAATACTTTGGCACCAGAGCTCATACTAGGGTGAGAGAATTTGTAACAGCCATTAAAGTATCCAAATATAGTACGCCCACAGATTCGAGACCCTTCGACACTTCTACGCATGTTAACAGGAGGAGAATCCATTCCGATAATAGGGTAATCAGTCCGTATTGTGGGATGAGTTGTTTATTATTACACGTCAGAAAATTAACTTCTCTTTTATGATCATTGTAGTCAACTATATTGTTTGTATAACAGTTGAAACATTTTACCTATAAAGCACGCGATTTCGCATGTTGGCAACCAATTCGTACGTCTTTCATTTCTTTCTCCCCTTCAGCATGAATCGACTATTCTTGGCAAGACGCTAAGCAGAGATCTACAAACTGTGGGCGAACTATAACAATGGACAGGGTGATAGTACAAGAAGCAACACAGAAATGGCCACAAAATTGAATCGTATCCCAGAGATGGACAGAGTTACTCGTATAGGAAGGCAAAAGAGATTATGGGAACTCGGTGGCATAGAAAAAATTAAGACAGGACTGAATGGAGGACTTTGGTGGGGATTGTCCAGCAGTGGAATGAAAATTACTGGTGATGATTACCATTTAACTCGGTTTAGTTTGAATGGAATTGCCGGCTAACGAAATACGACTACGATTCTAGTATATCAACGCTTAAGCACGTGTATTCTTCGACCTCTATTTTGTGGCTGGAAAACTTATCCACACCACCTCGTCCACTCCTTGTATGCAGAAACCATTTGTTTGACATTCCAGGATCACAAAAAATCGCACAGCACTACCTTGTTACCTCTGGCGTGGACATCAAGAGGAAAACGAAATGTTTGAAATGCCAAGATTATTCGCTGCTTCAAATATTATTTTAAACAAATAAATACTGAAATTTCTCTTCTTTCCAATACATGCTTTTACTACTAAGCTTCGTGATTTTTATTATCTAAAGTAAACGTTTACTTATTAAACTTTATAAATAATTACAACTGTTGACTGATCATCTTTTGTGAAATAAATTATCTAACAGGGTAAGTAAGCCTTAAACTGAACACCAAAAATTAATTTTTATAAAAAAAAATATGCGAAAATATAAATCGAAGTTTCCTTATTTGCATTGCTATGAAGTTAGGCATACATCGTTTGACATTTTTTTCAGTCTTATATTGATATCATGTGATAATGCATTTACTGTTATTTTCAAATAACACTGTGCAAGTGAAATTTCATAAGACTTACTCTGATCAAGTCTAAACGATCTGAGGATGAGTACCTCTGAAGTAGATAAGTTTTTGTATACGTTGCAAACAGAATTCAGATATCATTCATATAACAGCGTCATCTAATCTACATAACATCGGTTAGGATATCCTTTGATATTTTCGATATTCATTATATATTTTTAATTTTTTTTCACGTGAATTACACTCCTAAAATGTGAAGTTACAGCAAGTTGACTAAGTGTTAGGTAATCCGAAAACCTTGGTCTATAAAGCAAAAATTGTACTTCTGTAAGCCGCTCTAGACCTCTAATAAACCAAATGGCCTTACAGAGAACGATGAAAATCACCTCAAATATCTGAGTGGGATTCGAAACCTATAGACAGTTGATTAGAGAGTGGAGTTGTTCTCCATTCGGCCAACCATACTGGCTGAGAATTGCCAAACTTTTCACTCTGATTTCTAGTAGAAGGCGAACTGTCATTTACCAATATTATTTATACGAACCAGTGTTGTATTAACTGTTTGTATTTTATGATGATTAGTTTCAATTTTTGTTCTGTTACCTTTTTTGCTTTAACCATATTTCAGTATGTTTATACAGGAACCTGTTGAAGCATCTAATCCAGATTCAGTGTTATTCTATAAATCTTATTGTAATTCACTCGAATAATGGCACTTTTCCTACATGTAATGAATAAAGCATAAATATAAATGTTCAGTACTTCTTGTGAAACGTTGACAGCTATGTTTTGCGATGTATTCTATTTTTTTTTTTTTTTTGTGCTGCAAATGTTCGAAATTCCAAACACTGCTTCTGTTTAAGGAGATAGTAGAACATCGGGAGAAATAGCAAATAAATTCAAATTGAAAAATCAAATTTCATTAACACTTCTCGTAATCACAAATTTGAAAGACATCTCTTCCTGTTACTAGAATTTCGTAAGCGCCTTCTTTTTGATAAACACATAAAACGAACTCCTATTTTAAGTTTGCATTTTATTATAACTGGCATCTCGTTCGATGACTGACACAACTAGCGCCATCTAGTGTTGTGATTATTATTACTTTACGCAGGGAGAACTGTAGGTCGTTCTCACGGTCATTAGACGCATATAGCAGAGCTGTCAATCTATCCGGGAACAGGAAACAAAGACGGAATTTTTACAACAAAACTTCAATTGTTGGAGACGTGATTGTGCGTGACAAAAGTTGGACTCACCGTTGTCTGCCTTTTTGATAAACTAGCGAACAAATGTGAAAGTATACAAGCTTTCACATACGGGTGAAAAAGCGTAGATCCTGTACAGATTATAAAAAAGAGATTTATCATATTTTGGGTCGGACGCAGTGACACCAAACAGATATTGCTATCTGTCTAGTTTATGCTACTCTGCCACCGTGAACTGAATCAAACTATGATGTTTCTGAATGCACTTTGTCAGTTGCCTCATTCCCAGAAAACCAGTTATTTCGCTTCTTTTGTAAACAAATGAAACATACCAAGAAAATGGGGTAAAATGAAAAAAAGGGAGTGCCACGTGCGATCAGTTAATACTTGTTAAGTTGTAGTACGATGAAAGCACTGAATCAAATCGTGGTGAATAATGTCACGTGAAATCAAAACATTTTATTATTCCGTGAATAAATATTAGTTCGGTTATTCTGTTTTGCTGACATATTAGAATGTCACTCTTAATAAGTCATCTTTAACAGGTTCTAAGAAAAATGACAACGAAGTTGGGGTTGAAAGAATACAGGTTGAAGTTGACCTGTATTAAGGATATGAGCGGCTTCCCAATAAAAAAATGAAAATATTTGATGGCAAACACCAAATAAATATAATTGTTCTGCGAAACACAGAATAGATAACGCGTAAATCATAATCCGCAAGTTTGTTAGAGTGGGTATCAGGGCATGTTAACGACAAATATACGGCACAAAAGCTGAGTTCGCTGTTATCGTCCGCGAAGTATGTGCCTTTAAATATACGAGGGAGGGGGGGGGAGTCTGGAAATTTCTGATCAACACCTTGAACAAAAATATTAAAGCAACTGATATAACCACAAGAAAGAACATAATACGAGAATATAAGAACTTAAGTTACCTTCATAGCAGAGTTATGATATGAAGGTAACATGTTCTTATATCCTCGTATAAGAACATTTTTATAAAATGTTCTTATACTGATATAACCACTAAGCAAGAACATAGGAGTACTAGCTTAGTGGTTATATCAGTTACTTCAAAATCATTTTTTGTGCTTATAACTTTCCAGTCCCTCCCCCCCCCCCGTCGTAGCTAGAAGATCATCCTTAATAATATCAATGTTAGAGAATTTAGAGCAGTGTTTCCCAACGTGGGGCGTACGCCCCACAAGGGAAAAATTTGAATATTTTGGGGGCAATTAGACAATGCTGTTGCATTCGTCACCTCATCACCGATATATTCAAAAAAAAAAAAAAAATCGCCACTGTCGGCGATAAATTGTCGATGTCGCAACCCTGACTTTCCGCGAAAAAAAAACTGACATCACTAGTACAGCAGTCAACACAATTACAGTATCAAAAAGAACTCGCAGAAAAGCAAAATGAGTCTTTTAGAACCATAAGAGGTTTCTGACGAGACAGAAACGAAATACCGAAATTCAACTAGTTTTGCAAAAAAAAAAAAAAAAGTACTGTTGCCCTTCCCGTCGTCTTATTCAGTTGAATGTGGCTTTAGTGCTGTAAATGACTTGCTACTGGGGAAAAAAAATCATCTGGATATCACAATTTATATTCATTGAAGAAAGTCAAATTAAAAACAGTTTTACTATGTTCCTTGTTTATTTAAAGATACATTTATATTATACTTTTTCAGAACTTGGCTGACTATTATGCTAGAGGGTGGGGGCATCAAAATCTTTGAGGCGGGGCATGATCCAAAAAAAGTTGGGAAACACTCATTTAGAAAATGGGACAACCGGGACATCACGTTATTACAAAGAAATCGAAAATTTCTCCTTGAACCAACTGAATTTCTCAGGTTAGTAATTAATTTTCAAAAACCTAAGATTTGTTTCAGACTGTTGCTGAATTTCATTATTTATCGTGCAATTTCAAAACACAGCAGTGTGCTTCTTATATGGAATTATTGCAGTTATGAAACTAGAAATACATTTATCATGAAAAGGTTAAAACTCAAGGCAACAAAACTATCTACTCTGGGATAGAGTGAGTGATAATACATTAAGCCCTTAATATACCAAGGGCTGTTTTACATTGCCCTACCATGAGCACACGCATTTCTTCAATTTCTAATTACAAATGGGTGGATTCAGTCCACAGGGGACCGATATGCAAGAATAATTCACCGCGATTGAGGTAAAAAGAACTGTTTCTCATTTCTTTACAGAATGATACGACAGAGTGAAAAAATTGACAAAATAGTCTATTTCTGTGATATACCCGAATACACACGAAAAAGATAAACATTTTCTCTGAAAAATCAATGCGACTATCGGTTGCATGCTTGAAGCAAGCAGACGATGTCATCAGCTTAATGGCATAGTCTGGGTAAGTACAAATCCGATGCCTTTTAGCTAGAAACTACAGCAATGGAGTTTTCAACGGCATCGCAAGACATACTTCGAGATGTAGGTAAGGGACCATCACTTGATTGTAAATACTGCTAGGCATTAGCAACGGCTTACGGTGGTCGTACTTCTAATAATGAACGATAAATGTACAAGGCTATAGCGAAACTCGTTGAATGCGTTTACTCATTTTTCTACTGCAGTGCGTACCTCCCTATTAAGCTTCGTATTCTTCCGATGACAAGAAAGGGCATCAAATATTAAAATTACATGCATCAATAAAAAACAAAATCCCACCTTTAAGTCAGTAACCGTAATTCTTTTATTAAAAAAGGATTAAAAAAAGTCAACTTTATTAACCAACAAAATCAAATACAGTCTTCAGCAAATTATCCTGACCTTTAAATCAATGAATATTTTGTAAGTGGTAGAGACAACCACCCTCTAACCATTTCAAGAAACATCCCCTGTTCTTGTAAGAAACCACGTATACGAATAACTACACAAAAGCAAAACATGCTAACAGACAGATGCGATGAATTTTACCACTCACCTTCTGCTTAGTCAGTCGTACCCTATCACTTTGAGGTGAGCAAATAGCTGACGCCATTGAAAGCTGTTTCTATACAGCACTCCTCCCTCAGAAGATATTGAATAAAACATGCCTTCTTATCAGATTTTATTCTTTACAGTAAAATATAATGAAAAAATGTTTACAAATTAAACGAATTGTTTCTTTCATTATTTTCAATGAAATAAAACAGAATTTGATTTTTTTTTTCTCTTCACAAGCATTATATCGTTTGGTTTATCACGCGATGTTTGTAGATTTTGTGATTGGTGTAATACGCTGTTTATGATATGAACAAATTGCTTTTGCTGTAATTGAGAATCCGATTTTTAAGATATAAACAATAGGAGATTTTGGCCTGATTCTTCAGTTACTGCATTTAATATCGCTTCTAACTTAAGTGTTGCATGTCGAAGGGAAAGTACCCAAAATTGAGATCTACTGGCATGTCACGTGAGATTTGTGGTAGCGGCTTGTGTGTTTCTTCCCCCTTCCCCTCAACACACTCCGACTACGTGGTGCGCGACTCTGCGATCATCGAAAGTAAATTACTTTAGGTAAGATTGAATTAAGTCCAAAATGCCTAATGAAATCGCTTTGCTATTATGTTGCAGTGGAATGCGTGCATTACTTTACACAAAAGTCTCTTCAGATTGTAAAATATGATATCCACTGTATCACAATTGGAAAAACCCATATTTTAATAACCCATTTTTTACGTTGCTTTAAGATTTAAAGCATTTGACGATGCTTTAAATCGTCAGATTTTGGACTCAGTTTGTTCGGATTATCTACCATCCTTGTAGCACATGAATTTTCGACCAACTGACAAATTCATAAACACTCGCTGATTACTGTCAGCGACTTATATCACTCTTGGAGTCACAAATGGAGTGTTCCCAAAAATGAATTTCGGCCATTCAAAGTAAAGCGACTTTTTAACGACACTCTGTTTGCTCTTGTAAAGACAGCTTTAAAAGCAAAGTAGATAATTTTTTGCAAACATAAACAAATACTTTTTTTTCGAGATATTCAAATACGCATAGTGTGAAGCCGTACTAATGGTCAAATGGTTTATTCACTTTAAAAAAAGCAACGAAACTCGTGAGAATAGAACCTAAACCGGCCAAATCCCTCCAACTAATTTAAATATGCAATGACATAATTTTAAAATAGTTCTTCATACTTTCTCTATTTCTCTTGTGAGGTGTAAATAACAGCACAGTAGTTAAAAGAAATACTACTTAATAAAATTGTGCTTGAAAAAGTAGCTTTACTGTGGATGTTGTAAAAGCCTGTAGTATGCAATCATTTTTTTATTTGTACTAGCAGTAGCATGAGTTTTTAAAAAGTTTCAATAAAAAAAAAGCGTATAAATACCTGCATATCTTATCTGGATGCTTTATTATCTGTACCACTCAAAAAGAAAAAAACCGCTTAAAATAGATGCACATATTTTAATTTTAATGTAGTTCTGAAGCGCAAAAATGAAATAGCACCACTAAACTCAAACCAACAAGATACACAAAGAAAAGTCAATGCCGTGATTCTCGATTTAGTGCACCCCCACGTTGAGCAAAACAGTACTTCGGTATCACGAAAACATGGACAAAAATATTTCGAAATGTAAACACAGCAGAACAGTATAATTCGTGATTATGTAACCAGCAGTGTAGTGGAGAGTACAAAGTGATATAGGCTGCATGCTGATACTTCATTAAAAGCACATACCAACTAAATGTGCTGTATCGTATTGTATACTCTTAGAGGATGTAATATATATATAGTCATGATTTCTCGACTGAAAACCTAAAGCGTACCAGTAGCATAGTTTGAGCCAGTATGGGGGTATAGCACGAAACACGACCTTTTGGTGCCATACCCATATTAAATCAAATCAAAACCACTTGAAAACTGTGCACAACCAAAACTGTTCTCTGAGTGAATTGCTATTCTGAACATGAACCATAATTTTCATGACGATAGCCCTTCGTAGTAGCCTTTAAATAAAGCGCCAACCCAAATACATACATTACATATTTTGGTTGACGCACTAAAGCACATAACTATGGAGATCTTTAACTAGACATGCATTTTAATAAGTACTCCAATCTCGCCCCCATCCCCCAGCAAGCTTTCATTTGGGTGGGGCATTTTAATTTCTTAGCGTTCATGAATGCGTTTGTTGGGCTTATAGCACTGTGAGGATTCAAGGAATTGGCTAAACCTCCTACAGTTGCATTAAACAAAAGAAGTAAGAAGTTGAAATTTTAAGTAGGCTTAGTTGTAATTATGGCCGAAATAACTTAGCCTATAGGCCATTCTATCACTGTGTGTCTTGAGGAATGAAGAAAAGTTTCCGTGAAGAAATCCCTGTCACCAACATCACCACAGGTGAAATCTTCTAGCTCACCTCCAGCTGAAAAGCCATTAAAAAGGTTCCTCTCGTCCTAGATGGCATTCGAACCAAAGTATTTCCAACCGAATGCATGAAGGTCATTCTCGTGACCGCGCTAAAGAGGCGCATCAATCAGAGGATTAAACAGCAACCTATATGAGTCCAAGAAAATATGTAATGTTAAGCAACACGAGAACTGCTTTCTTTCTTTCTTCCTTTCTCTCACTTTGTACTTTACTAATATGTCTATCTTATTTTTTCGAGTGGCACTTGGCCCTGGGTAGTGGTCCTTCCCTTAATGCATAGAATTATACATGTCCCCAAGGAGATGTGCTATGCATTATGGGAGATACTAAGACAAGGAGTGATGAGAGCTTGGTCCACCTTTACCAAAAGTTACCACAGTCCTGAAGATACTTCAGGCGCAAACTTTGTTTGCTTAGACTTGGATAAAGGATTAAACTAAATTTATTATAGTCTAACCAAGTGGGAAAAAACTTCCAACATCTTTCTCTAAATCCAGAGTAATTTAATAATAAGGTGAGACACCTTTTGGCAACTCGTATAGGTAAATATGACTTCTCCATTGCTTCTGCCTTAGGATCACCACCTCTGGGTCTGGCTCCCACTGATGAGACCTGAATAAAGGTCGAAACCGGTCTGAGTAGTGGCCCTTGCCTTAATGCATAGCATTATGCATGTCCGCAAGGAGATGTGCTTTGCATTATGGGAGATACTAAGACAAGGAGTGATGAGAGCTTGGTCCACCTTTATCACGAGTTGCCTCAGTCCTGAAGATATTTCAGGCGCAAAGTTTGTTTGCTTACACTTGGATAAAGGATTAAACTAAATTTATTATATGTCTATCTTATTTCAAAAATAGTATGAAAGAGTAACAATAAAAATTATGACTTTCACTTAAAAGATAAGTTTTTATTTGTTAATCCACTCCATCAAAGCTTTAGAACTATTTTTAAGCAAGCCATCAAACATAGAGGCTATAGAAACATTTTAATTTTCTCCTTTTTTTATAATCCATACTTGTAATATTTTGCATTTTCTTCTGTTTTTGAAAAGGATGTTTTATTTTTGAATGTTTCTGAAACCACATGAGTGCCGCTACTTTTTTTCAAACTTTCTTTCAGTAGAAATGCTGCGAATATCAATCAATAATTATTAGAAATATTAAAAGACAGTTAGCATGTTATGCGGATTTTATTGAAATAAAATGATGTAGTTACGAAAAAAAAAAAGAAAACATGAAACTAATTTCAGACCATTAAGAAGATCAGTGTATTCATCAATCCCTTTCAAATAATTTTCATGACAGTATGGAGTGCCCTTGATTAATATAAACACCTGTTTCCTGGTTCTTCACTTCATTTACAATGAATTCAGTTTCTCATTTACTAAAAGCGTTATCCAAGCAGTCCACCATATGTTTTATTATGTGTTTTGTTCAGAACTTACTTTCACAACTATCCATCCATACCTTATTCCACAACATCTTAACGGCTTTAACTGGAAAAGGCTTTATCAGATGAACTGACAAGGCAAACCTCCGATTAGAATTTAAACTGGGTTGTTTTAAATTAGGGAGGAAGGCAGCTAACACCTAAGAATGTTAACTAATAGACAATAGTACATTTTCATGAAAGTGTGTTATTGTCTGTTAATTATTATGTTTTGCTTCTAGTCTGCTTCGCGAGATGAAAAACTCGATCCAACACAAACGGGATCCAACATCAGCTCTTTTCAACCAAAGAGCATCGTCGATACTAATGGAACTGCGAAGAGTACCACTTGGTATCACCACATTAGAAGGAGCCACATTGGTATCACACCTATTTCTTTCACTCTTTGAACAATAATAAATGTTACAGTAATAGAGTGAACGAAACAGAGATTTATGTGCAGTGAGAGAATTTACAGAAGGATTTCCCTAGATAATTCCCCTTATCATGTTTCGCACCCCATAACCGAATGACCAGAGAAAAATAATCTGAAAACCAACCCCAAACCCTAATAAATCCAATGCAGTGGTAGAGATGACAATCTTCTACGAACAGCTGTTGATTCGAAAGAAAAGAATGACACAAGATTCCTGAGTTTACGTGAAGACATTAATCGAAATATACCTTATTGAAGTGTCGTTTAATATTAAA
Source organism: Typopeltis vanoorti (assembly GCF_054136105.1). Taxonomy (NCBI): domain Eukaryota; kingdom Metazoa; phylum Arthropoda; class Arachnida; order Uropygi; family Thelyphonidae; genus Typopeltis; species Typopeltis vanoorti. The sequence continues at coordinate 109,926,294 of NC_143564.1, forward strand.
GCCCCTAGTGATCACATCTGTTTTTAAATGCTGCTTTTTATTTTTCGTATTAGGCTCTATTTCTCAAATTAATATTTATGCCTTTATGGAAATTTTATCAAAAACACTCTTGCAAAGAAACTTATTCATACATCTGGTAAAATTAAGTGGTAAAGTTAGATCATCAAGTTTTCCTCTCTGGATACAAGCATGATAATGTTTTCAGCCACTTCAAGGCTCCTATAAAGAGGTTGGTGGTCTCACATCAGGCGAAGAAAATCATCTCCCACTTAAAGCCATTCACAGATATGGATGCCTAAAGTGGAATTTGAACACATAGCCTATTAGTTGAAGAGCGGATTAGCGCTCAATAAGTGAAAATTTAAAACAATTTTACGCATATTTTTATAATGAATTTTCAAATAAAAAAAGTTTATAACCCACTCAGTGCATTTTATTTAACATCCGGTGATTACTGTTGGTCTAACTATTGTCTTGTTCTGTTGAAAATAACAGTGTATATTTCTCTAATAAAACAATATAAGTAGATATAAGTAGTCTTAAGAGTGTGTGAGATTTTGTATTTCTTAGAAACCATGTGATTACGCTGTGCATTATAGTTATGATAGACTAATTGCAGATTGAGCAAACAGAAAAAGTTTATGTATCCATCTAGATGGTGCACTTATCAGGATTGGTGTAATTGTAATAATTCTAATTCATTAACTTCCGACGTGTGCCTCCCCCTTAGTTTTAAGAATAATTTATTATCATTAAATAGTTGCAAGACGTAAACACAAGTAACGGCAGAGGAAAAGCTTCCAAAATCAAACAGAACAACTTACTATATTAAAAAAAACAAACAAACATAAATTGAATGCTGAAATTTGGAGTATTTTTTCGGAGTAACAAAACAGCTACATTGTTTGGAATCAATTACTTTTATTTCTTTGTGTACTAAATAAATTAAGTAATTTTAATTTTGTCATAGATTTTTTTTTATCCTAAATAATGACATAAGTGTGCGGAGGTTTTTTTAAACTACAAGATCACAGATAAGACGAGAATCTAAATTTTAACTATTATAAACTTCTATGTGTACTTGTTACACAGCGTTGCACTCCGGGCTTACAAAAGCAGCACATCTATTGTATGAGAAAGTAGAAGAGTATGAAATTCACAAAAGAAGGGTCTGAGGGTTACGTATTAAATTAGGTTTGACAGATGTTGAATAATAAATTCAAAGATTTTAAATACTAAATTCATTGTTAGTACTTGTACTTTTGGTATTAACTGCGAATCCATATTGTTTCTCGAAGAAGTTCGGTTATCTCCCTGAGAAAAGTTTTTTTTTTTTTTTTATGTGGTTTGCTGATAAACTTTGACTTTAGCCCAGTCGAAAAACCTGCAAATAAAAACATCACTTATTTATTTATTTTGTTACGCAGAAAAATAATCTTTAGATAGGAAAAACTTGCAAAGTTTTTCAGAAGCCATATGCTAGGAACGCATTGTGAAGCATGGAAGAATTGTGAGCTATCAACATACAACTCCGAAGATCATAACAAATTGGGAAACCAGTATTTACTTTTCCATTGTCAGATGACTGGAATTCAGACAGCTGCAATTTTTTATTTTCTATATTAGTCAGTCAATTTCATCTGTGTTTGTTTCTTCTGACCTTTATCAACACCTGCCTACTATTTGACAGACCAATCACCGTATATTTGTCATATGGAGAGAATCTCAATTATTATCTTCGATCTCCTTGTTAACAGTAGCTTCCGCCTCCTCCAAAAGCCCAACAAGCTCGCTCACCTGTCTGTAATCCCGCGGATCACAGTGTGGCAATTCCGTAGTTTCCAGACTCCCCAAGCAACCTTAATTATCCACTGAAAATATCAATCATACATCTCGTCCGCTACATCTTGACCAGTCCTCCCATTCTCCTCCCACAGACCATGCCTGCAGCTAAAGTAACTGGCGCCCTCTGGCACTACGTCAATCTACCCACTTGTAATCATGACTACCTAAGCTTTTGGGCTCTCTGTTAAGACGCTTTTTCCATTTTTTTTTTTAAATTACAATTTCCGAAATCAATTTATAATCTCTCTCACACAAACAGCGAAGAGAGGAAAATATCACAGCTGTCAAAGAACAACATACCTTTTGCAATTAAATACAAGCAATACAATTGTAGTGGCACTTCGGAGTTTCAAATCTGTTATTGTTCAAGACACTTGCCCTGGTTAAGTGAAAATATCGTAACAAGAGCAGGATCTTGAGTTCATAATAATTCTTATCTACAAGACGGATAGCACTTCGGTATAAATGGCACACATTTGGTTCCTCATTGCTGAGCACCCGAAGCAGATATTTGGATTCTAATGATTCTGATAGCAACCGTTAGTTGCTCGTTTATATCATGAACTAGATAGTGAAACTTGGACTATATGTTCCTACGAACATTAATATCTAACCACACCTTCTTAACAACTATTGCCACTTCTTGTGATTTAGATGTTAAGAAAATTTTCTAGAGCTACATTCTTGTTTTAAAGCAAATCAGTCCTGTAAAATAAACAGAATAATAACTTTATTAAAATGGATTTACTCTCTCAAGCGTAATAATATTTTCCTATAGAACTAAAGATAGCTTTTTTAAGTTCTTTAAGAAATGAAAAAAAAAAAAAAGAATTTCTTCCCGATAATGATTGCCTTGGGAAGTCACCCATTATATGATTTCCACATGAGTATTCACGTGAAAATCATATAACATAAAGTTAACAGACGCAGACATAAAAACCACAGTTCCTGTATATATATATTAAAATTTCTTAACACGAACTTGGCTTTAACTTTATTAACTGGTGGTTTGATTATTGGAGACCTCAGGTTTGAAAAAACGTCATGCTTAGTCAAGTTAGAGAAGGATTTCTGGATTGTATAAATACCAGCCAACATATGTATCATAAGGTTTACTGGAACAGTTCTTTTTTTCCAGGGTTTGAAAGAAGTTAGAGGCAGAAGAGAAAGAAGAATTCACCTATTCCTTACACTAAATCATAAGTTTCCGGTACAGTTAATCAATACATCCATGAAAAACAGACCTACACGTTCTGTATAGGTTTTATTTTACATACAGCTATTTTCTCAGAAAGGCAAGAGAGCTGCACACTCTCTAAACTAGGATTAAATGTCTTTGCTGTTTCAATTTTAAACAAACATGAACAAATATATTGTTCTAATTTAACAGCTAAATTGAATCAGCCAGTGTAGACTGGTGCTTCAACGTCCAAACAGTGTAATTCAAAAAACATATCATGCTATGATATTTCTCATTTGAAAGTTTTAAATTTGAGTTAAGCTCTTCTAGACACATACAACACACTTTTTCGTTAAGCGGAAACTCTAGATCTACTAGATCCCGTTTAGATTGTCTAGATCTTGCCCATTCAAAGTAGAGTTAGCCAGTCTTCGAGGAGATTAATGTGTTCGTCTATACGAAAGAAGATTCCTTCATATTGAAGAGTGGACTGCTGAACGATGAGGGAGATACAGACAACATTTTATGAACAAAGCATTATGTAATATATAAAATATCGCGGAATCACGGCCTCACGGTAGATATAGCCACCAGAACGCAGAATACCTTGTCTGTGTCTGATTAATATTGATATTTAATGCAATCTATAATTGGGTGTACTGTGGAATAAGGGGGTGCTAGAAAATAGTTAGTTTATTCCGTAAAGCTATCTGATAAAAGACTGGCCTTGATGCTTAATGTTGGTTAATATTGAAATCGATTTCTTGCAACATTAAACACGGAAAATGCACCAGGAAATGTTGTTTTCCATTTTATTCTTACTATTTGGGAAATATAAACTGCCTGCGTTTCTATTTTAATTTTTCGTATGTCTCTTCCTTCTCAACCAATAGTACGCAACTCCCCCGAATTCGTTCTTCACATATGTCGAGAATATTCTAGACTTAAAAGTTAGATTTAACTTCTGCATAACTTTTCTATTAGTTAGAATAAACAAAATTTATTAGCTTGCATTACAGGAGACCATAAGAAGGGTGTGAATTTTCCTTAAAATCTTATTTTAATTAAAGTTGCAGTTTTAATAGGAAGCTCGCCATCCCAGTGATCTCAGAAATTAACCTATTCCTCCATTCGCTCTCCACTGTGAATCTTTCGTTGCGATCTTTCCATCAGTGAATATCTTTACCTCTCCTCTCTCTCGGTCATATGTTAGACTAGTAATTACATTTTTTTTTCTTATTAAACGCCATGCCTGGGCCACCTCCCACGAGTTAATAAGTACCAAGAGTATGTTATTGTCAGTAAAACATCGTAACATACACATTCAAAAAACTTAAGGAAACAATACACTGTTCTGGATGTGGAAACAGGAGCAAATAGTTTCCACTATGTCACCCTATTCTCACCCCCTTCCCCTTCTGTCTCTCCCATCTCGCATCCTACGGAGTAATTTTCGGGAAAAGAAAGAAGTCTATTGTGTTATGTTAATGACTTCTGGTGTTGCGAAAGGGCTTGGGCGCAAAAGGCAAGCGAGAACGACATGCTTTGTTCGAGCTAAGCCAAGCCGCTAGGAACTGTGGTAACCTTGACGAAGAAAAGAATCTCAGTAAAAGTCCATTGTAAAAGAACTCTTGGGGGATGAACATTATTCTTTTCTGCTCTGGTGACGTAAGTGTTTTTCATACGACACATTAACAATACGGTGGTTTATTTGTGTTAAGATCTTTACAAATTAAAATCTCCATAAATGAAGAAGAGAAAAACTCAGTAGCATTCCAAATATACAATATAATCATTTCCTCCATCTTCTAATTTTAGGAAGTCAATAGATACTCCCAGTAGATTACATGAATGACCCATCAAGAACACGATCAAATTCTTCGAATGTACGTTGTCATTATAATCACTGCTTAGGATTTTCAGTTGCGATTGTCTGTGATGATGATGACGACGATTGTGATGCAGCACTGAAACTGATTCTTTGGTCCTAATGAATGGCAACACTTTCAGATACGAATGAATACTCGAAATTGGAGTAAACTTTGATTTTATATTTTAGATCATCCATATTATATATATATATATATATATATATATATATATATATATATTAGGATAACCAAGCAATTTTATATGCTTGGTCATTTTAGCTCCTAATCCCAAGTATGCAAACAATTAAGTTTGCGCCTGAAACAAAGTTCAAGTCTAAAGATGGTACAACACCAGGGCAACTCATTGTAAAGGTGGTTAAAGCTTTGATCACTATTCTTAGTATTTTCCCATAATGTAAAGCACATCTCACTAGAAGATGTATACTGCAATGCATTATGGGTGGGGTCACTACCCAGACCGGTTTCGACCTTTTTTGAGGTCTCCTCAGTGAGGAGACCTCAAATATACCCAAGTTAAAAATTTATTCCCATCAATATCTCCTCCAGAGATTTTTATTAAAACTTAATACACCTTGTTGCAACTTATATAGGTAAAGTTGATAAGGCTTTGTATTACTAAAACCTTGGTATTTAGGGTCTAGCTACTCACTGAGGAGACCTCAAAAAAGGTCGAAACCGGTCTGGGTAGTGACCCCACCCATAATGCATTGCAGTATACATCTTCTAGTGAGATGTGCTTTACATTATGGGAAAATACTAAGAATAGTGATCAAAGCTTTAACCACCTTTACAATGAGTTGCCCTGGTGTTGTACCATCTTTAGACTTGAACTTTGTTTCAGGCGCAAACTTAATTGTTTGCATACTTGGGATTAGGAGCTAAAATGACCAAGCATATAAAATTGCTTGGTTATCCTAATATACAATATACCCAAGTTAAAAATTTATTCCCATATATATATATATATATATATATATAAAAATCATATGTAAAAATTTCACTTCGTAATTTGGAATTTTAATTCCATTTATGTCAAAAATTTCATCGGTTATATTGTCGTCAAGAAAAATGTTCGCCAGAATTATGAATTTAAAATTATTCAAATATTTTGATGTTTTCAATAAAAAATAAACAAAAATGAACCTCCCCCCTTTGAAAGACAGCAGTAGACACTTCCATTCATGTGAAATATGAGAACACTAGATAGTAAGATATTTTTTAGATGAAACAGATTTCATTTTCTATTTAAATGTGTACATCAGTAAGTCATTGAACATGATTGACACGTTCGTGAAAAGAACTACATTAAAATGTTGTTCTCTATAAAAATAATGCAAAAGTGAGATGATTGTGTGTGTGTGTGTGTGTGTGTGTGTGTGTGTGTGTGTGTGTGTGTGTGTGTGTGTGTGTGTGTGTGTGTGTGTGTGTGTGTGTGTGTGTGTGTGAAAACACAACAATACAAGTTGCAGCATTCATATTTAATAGTTTTATTACGTATGCATTAAATATTATTCTGTAAAATTCTATAAATATCAATGGAGTAAATTTCATTTGCATTAATTGAACATAATGGTATCTAATTTACGATTCAGTTATTCCCGGTCGAAGGATGTAATAACTTAATGAAACCTGAACTGAATTATGAAATGTTGACACTGAAGTTTGAATATCACTATCATTTTTTTAAAATTTTTTTAGAATTGTTCTAGTGGGTTACTTGCTCGAAGCTGATATTATGTTACATTGGAAACAGTAAATCGACTGCTACACATATTGCTCGTCCTTTATCCTAAATTTCAAAGCTGCTTGCGATATTCTTTTCGGCATCGCGGTCTGTATGCACACATGTCCCACGTTGAAATAAGTATTTGGACATACTTGTTTCCGAATGAAACGTACCGATATATCTATTCCTGTCATCTCATATGGCTTATACGACTGCATAAGGTAAGCAGCTACATAACATTAGAATCGATTGTAAATCATCATACTGTCAAACACTGACTGAGAAAAAATGAACTGTTATCAAAGAGAAGAAATGTTGTCATATGATGTTATATCATTAGCGTATCCATTAGAGACATTAGTAAAAAAAGACCACTCAAAATCACAGCAGTATGATTTTGAGTCCTCCTAGTTTAATTTGCGTTTTTGTTATTCGTATTGGTGTTTTTTCCACTGTGACACATGATGTGATAGTTCCGTGTTGGAAATCTGAGGTTGCATCAATAACTGATGATGACATTGGGAAAGATTTAACAAAAAAATAACAGTAGTACCTGTGTTCTGAAGTTAATATTTGGAACTTTAAGTATTTGAATAGCCATATCCTTTCATCGTAGACATCTGATCTGATTTTCCCTTTTCAGTCGTTTCCGACCGTAGGTGACTTTGTAGGCATTGTCCACAAAGTATTCCTGGTGATATTTTTACAGAGTAGTTCATTATTGCTTTTCCCAACCCCCCAATTTTATTCGGGCTGGGGACCGGCATATTGTTGGGACGTATTCATGACTGTAATCCATGTGTGTTCAGGGGCCGCTTTGCCTGTTCTGCGGGACGAAAAACACGAGTTTCCGGGTGAAATAAAACCCTATCTCCCTATGAGACCGGCTAACTCACCTTTAGTCGAAAGAAACCAGATAAAGATTTCTTACGTCATTGACGGAATCGAGCCCAGGTCTTTCCGACCAAAGGGCTTCGTCTATACTGACTGAGCTACGGAGGCTCTCATCGTAGATGATCTGGAATAAAAATAAATAATAATCAGCCATTCGTTTCTATACATTTCAGTATACGTACTGGACGATGGAGGCAACATATTCAGGTATTTTTCCAGAGAAGAAAGGTATATATGTGTGTTGGGGGGGGGGTATTTAATCCAAATTTGTTATTCGTATTGGTGTTTTAAATTTTTCTATTTTTATATTCTAAGAATATGATTTTTGAGCTTTTACAGCACCTTCGGGAAAAAAATTAATCTTTTCCCAGTAATGCAGTATACCTAAAAAAAAAAAAGTGATAGAGAGAAGAGAAAATAATCACTCTTTGGTATTATATTAACTAGTTGAGAATGATATTTTATGCAAGCTGGATAAGAGATGAATACTAGAGGAATACTGATCAGAATTCCTTAGTGCCGTGCTAGTGTTAAGAGAGAATGTAAAGAAAACAAAATATGATAGAAAGATGTACATGGTTATATTTTCTAAATGCATGCATGTATTCGCATGTACATACTAAATGAATGTAGGCATTTGCATATGTAGGCATTCGCGTTTGTTTTTCAGAAACGCAGTGATAGCCACATAGCAGAGACAATTTCGGTTAAGTCCATGGACCATAATGGAATCTGTGTTATTATTATTATTTTCATTTTTACTGAAGAAAATGTAAGTAATGTGAAACCTCTATTGCCAAACTGCGTATTCCAAGCACAGTCGCATAATCAATAAATAAATAATAATAAAAAATCCAAATGTCCATGTCAAAAGTAATTAGGTTGTACTTTTTTATGTGGATAGAGTCCTGCCCGCTACTGTTTCACTTCATTCCTATTATTTTTATTTTTAATTTTTATTTTTTTTTTCAAATTACTATACATAGATTCACCTTCCCTCCCCCCCCCCCCCCCGAAATGTTATTGCATGCTGAAAGACGACAGCTAGTCCTCACAATAAAAGGACACAGATTTAAATGCTGACATTCGTAAACCACACCATATAATAACACAAGCAATGCAGTTAATTACTTTTTTTTTCTTGCTTATGTAAGTACTTAATTTATCCGCAGTTATCAAATTTCCAGAATAAAATAATCGCATTCATTGATGATATATTTCGAATGATAATGGGAAAAAGTATACTGATTGCGGCTCCAAAGCAGAACCTACGGTTGCCAGTGCCCATGAAAACATGGCATCGCGTTCCTCTCAACTAACAACAAAAAATATTTCTTTATGTGAAGATAGCATAATATTAGTTTCAACGGTGTCGTGAATTTCCTTTACTGACAGTCCCCATATATTTCCATTTTGAACTTGAATAAAATGAAAGAATTCTTTCTCAAAACAGTTCCTTGTACTGCAAAGATGTTTAATTGAGATCCACATGCATTAATGCATATGATTCAGAGGAAACACCGACAAATTCTCATTCAGCCTACACTTCCTACTCAAGTGGACTTTTTTTAACCAAATTCATGTTTTGTCAAAATTCTTCTTCCCTCACTTCCCCCCACTAAAAAAACGACTAAAGCTGCACTTGGGATTTATTTTAAGAAGGATGTCATGCTTTACTCTCATCAGCCATATACATAATTACACATAATATGAGATATGGTATCGTATGGTATGCATGGTATGGTATAGTTTTGGAATTCTATGACTATTATTAGAGGATTTCGTTTTTAAAAAAAAAAGTACGATACTGAATTTGTCACGTGCTTCCTTTGTCATGTAATGATGAAGAACGTGATGAAGGTGAAATTGTCACGTTTTGTATTAATATAAACAGGAAATTATTATTTTAAGAATCTCACATTCAACTTCAAAAAATTAACTGAATTCAACTAAACTATTTTAAAATTTACTCTAATACTTTCTTACAATTCACGCTAGAGAATCAACTGTAATTGTTTTTATGATAAAACGTTTTCATAAGAATGTACGTGCTTGTGTGTGCGTACGTGCGTATGTTGCGTTAACACCTCACTTTCTTTAAAACCTTCAGGAAGACCACACAGGATGGAGGATTATTGCTATATCCAAGTCGGGTCAATTCAGATTTGATCATTTTCTTTAAGAAAGCAATTCTGTCTGTTTTTTTTTTAATTTTTTTATTTAAGGAATAGTTTGAAGCTGTGATCTCAATAAAGCAATCATAAAATACAAAAATAGAGTTCCTGAAGGGAACTGTATTTTTGTCGAATAACTCAAGCTAAAGCTCGTATATTATCCGTAAGTTATTACAATACTATTATTTACAGAAAAATTTGGGTTCTTAGTGCAAACGTCAGTTTACCCACTTAGTGGGAAAATGTCGATATTTTAATCTGTTTTTTTTTTTTTTTTTTTTGATTCAATCCTCTAATGCATTTTATTCCCAAAAGGATCAGGCGAAGCTTCTTTACTCCCAACTTTTAAATCGGCAGCAACTAAACCTTTCCAGTGGTCCTACACCCTAACAGGTATCCATCGTTGCCTGAAATAGTGTGAATTATGCGGTCTTTTTTCTATTTCATGCTATGATTCGAATGAAACAAAACGTTAACACTGAAACGTACAATTGCAGCACTTATTGAGGAAAATTCAATGCACCTAAAAAAAAAGTAAATACATTTTGGGTTTTCGTAAAGTACATAATGCTTTATAAATTACATAAATTTCTCGAAATGTCGAGAAATTTCATCTATACAAGTAGTAGTAGATATACCTCATTATTATTATTATTATTATTATTATTATATGTAGGTCGTGTTATACGATATGTGTCTCTGTTGTTTCAACATCATCTATAGAAACAACAGAGACACATATCGTATAACACGACCTATAACAACTCTCTACATCCCCACACCCTTCAACAACTCATACGATTCTTTTGTAAGATCACATCAGATACCCACGCAACTCAACAACCTACCAAGAAAGTTAAAACACGTAGATAACTACAGAACATTAAAAAACGAACTCTAGAAAATATACCAACAAAGTTAAGAAACCATTAACACTAATATGCACATCACAAATCACTAGCATCCAATGCCTACATCCCATATATAAACAGTGGCAACAACACAAATAGTGAAGGCTAAATCCCACTCTCTTCATAAAAGCTAACCCAAGCTTCGAAGTAGGTGGGATTAACTTGCCTCACTCATCTACAAGCTACCCTTATAAGCAAATGCAGAAATTTGTATGTATAATCATTCTTTCTCAAACTTAAAAAAAGTAAATAAATAAATAAAATAAAAATGAAATAAAAAAATAAAAAATTATACAAAAAATTCTGTATAATCTTCATTGTTAATATTAGAAGAACATGTGTTGTAAATACATAATATAAAGGCAAAAAAAGTATTATTAAAAATTTTAATTGAAAAAAAAATTATTATTGTTATTTAGTTACTATTTATTTAGTAGCAAGTAAAAGACCAGAAAGGTAAAACTTTAGTATATGAGTACTGGGGTAGACAAACTAGGAATCTAGCCTCCACTTCAGGAGGCTACAAAGCAAGTAAGTAACCAGTAAGCCTAGTACAGCCCGAAGAAATTCATCTATCCTACTGTGAGATTTTAACTCACTGTGTGTCGTTAAAAAAAAAAAAAAAACGTTATTCTTTTGGCCATCCAGACCAATCAAAATGTGATAATAAGCGTAGATCCCAATAATAACAACCAAAAACTTTTTCGTGTTGATACAACATGTAATAACAGCTTCAATGTTATTTAATCTAATACAGATATTAATATGTATTAGATTAAATAAATAAGAATGCAGAAATCGTGGCTTTTCTGAATCAACGTAGCTTCCCTAACACAGAACCAAAATTCAACTAAGTTGCTGAATCTTAGTTTAAATTACAGCTTACGTATACGTGCATCTAATGGAAACTGGAAATAGCTCATTCCCTGCAAAAAAAAGTTAGCCAAGGGCTGGAAATTACTTCGTTATTAGGATTATTATTAGTGCTCAGAAATCACCAAAAGAAAACGGCCAGGTCTTTGATATGTCAACGGACATATGCCAACTGGGAAAACCAAAAACAATTAGCATAAGGACAACCATGTACTCAGGAAAGTAAACAAGAAGACTGCAACAAGAAAATATGCTCGTCAATAGGCAGAAAATTGAAGATTATGAGATGATAATAATAAGAAGGAAATTATGCAAAATATCATTGTAAACTCCAACATGACACAGGAAGCATCATCTGTAGGAATACTTCCTTCAGAATCTCAATAAGCTTCGTGTCTGGAATGTACCATCTCATTTCAGACAATATTACAAAACACACACCTTTTCTGAATCAACGCAGCTTCCCTAACACAGAACCAAAATTCAACTAAGTTGCTGAATCTTAGTTTAAAATATACTTATATCTAATGAATTCAATTTATCTTCACTTCCTTGGTCGTGACTGAGTATCCTGTATGGTAAGGGGTTTGTATTTTTAAGCATCGAAAGACAAGTTGAAGCAACCTCGGAAATTACTGAATAATGACGTCATTTTCTGCAAGTTTCTATGTTAGGAACCTGGCTGGGTGCCTCCACTATCAGCGAAACGATGTCCTGAAAATAATTTCTCAACCCTGAATGCCGAAAGGACAACTCGCGGCAGGTTGCCAGTGATCCATAAAGGTCAAAACAGTGTAAGACACCCATACCGTGACGGACAGCGTTGACCTGCTGATGCAGTGGTTTTTGTCTTGCTCGGCTGAGTACCGTACTTGACAAATCCGCAAAGTTTGTGACAGACCGCTTGTTCATAAGATGCTGTCATTCTGTTCCGGCCACCTGCCTACACCAGCGTGAATCCTGCAGTCGGTAGTTGATTGTGACGTCATGTGTCCCACGGAGTTCTCTGTGTCTGAAGATGTCCAGTCCTGACAGTTTACTTGTCATACTTAGGGAGGTTTCGGATGAGAATGTTCCACACTGAAGAGTTGTGTTGTTTGTGTGTGTGCATGCGCTTGCTCAGCAATTAATTTGCTACGAACTGTGCTATTTCGTCTGGAAAGTGGCCCAAAGGCCGGCTTCCTGAAATAATCGACATTAACCCGTAGATCCAAGTGTAAAAAGGAAGTGTGTTTTTCTCGCCTTGAGGCGTGAACCTACAAGATATTCACTAGCATTCACTTACTACCACAAGTGCTCCAAACAAAGTGAGGATGTAGTAACGAGCTAGGAATGACTGTTTGCCCGTCAGCGGGTGGATGACAGCTGTAATTAGCATCCATAGATTCCTACATCCACTTCCGACAGTTCGTTCACTCTCTTCGGACTGTTTTCACATGCATTCCACCCGTTTGTTTGTGTGCATCCCGTGACGGCCGTAATGTTGTCGAGCATTGTGCTTGAAGTCATAATGTGATATAGTTTTGTAAGGTATGTGTTAGAGAGAAGAGAGAGAGAGAGAGATAAATGACTTCCACCGGACTGTAATTCGTAATAAGGGGGGGGGGGGGGAATAGTGCCTTTCTGAAGACAGGTAGAAGGGCACAAAACTGAGGTATAAGATTCATAGAAGCAAAGCACATATTTATTTATCATCGCCGCTGTTGTCTCTCATCGCAATTCTTTCTCCAATATTTTTATATTTTTATATAGTATCTTCCCGCCAGCTCTTGGATATGGGGATGTAGGTTTTTGAATAAATTTCAGTGCTTCATTCTGAATTCTATCAAAAAAAAAAAAAAAACAGCGTCCTTTGTAATCATTTTGGACAGTTTTACAGTACTAATTAGGCAATCCAAGGTCTCTTTCATTTTTGCACTGTTTTCTAGTGCGTGCTCTTGCGCATCAACAAAAGCTTCTTTTATTTCCCGTTCAACTTTACTTTATCTTGAATTCCAGTTTTTTTTTTTAATTTTTGAATTTAATTCTTTTAACATTCTTGAGTTCAAAGATCTTGATTTCAAGGCTCCTTGAATCTATTTCAAGGATTCTCAGATTTTTGTAGCCTTCTTTTGCGTTGTACCTTTGATTATATTTCTGCCAATTAAATTATCAATATAGCATGCTTATCAAATCCAGATTACATGGATATGATTACTAACATTTCTGATTTTGGTTAATGACCCTGCTGATGGCTTTTCATACCGTTGCAAATCATTTAAGAAAAATGCCTGTGAGTATTCTAATCCCTATACTAGATCTATTTTGTTGATAAATCAGAATAACAATTTTCATGGTAAAAAATTAGAGGCGACAGAATTGCTTTGAACTATGTCAATTCTGATGTTAACCTATTTCAATGCTGTACTTCTCTGTTTAATAAATTTTGTCTTCGTAACTCAAAGATGCTTTCAAAAATTTCGTAATATTTTTAGTGACCCCAAAATTTCTAAGCATTTTACGATCCACTTATGCTGAAGGAATAAAACGATTTCAATGAAGTCGGATTTTCATCTTTTTTGATTTCTACGAATTATTTTATCGATTACTAACTGGTATATTGTGCGACTGGTGTTTTTCTATAATTACACAATATTCTATCAAGTAGAAGCAGCTTCTTACTAAGTGATCGTAAATCCTGTCAATTCTTAAGCATTAGTGATAAAAACGTAAATTATTGATAGTTAGCTGGCGAATCTCCTTTTATTTTGTCTTTCGCATTAGAAATGTTCTTGCAATTATCATCAGTTTCCATTCATATATATATATTTCCCATTCAAATAATATTACTGCTATTTCCTCTGTCAAATCAAGCCAAGACAGAGTTTATGTAGAGTGATATACAGAGAACACATCAAAGCAAGCAATGACAGGAGAATGAGTGCGCTCTTTGTGCGAGTCCATCACCTCCATTCCTCTGTTCCATCGCCAACCATGAAAGCCATTACAAATAATCACAGTATTGCTGCAGATAAATCCCACAAAACGCATAAAAATGTATAAAAAACTAACAAAAAACAAAACATAAAGAACATAATCGAAATAAAGCAGCAAAAATTAATAAAAATCCATACCAAATAAAAAAAAAAAACGCCTGCCTGTATTCACTTCACCAACATGCTTAGTCTTAAAGAAAATATAAACACTGTGGGCACTTAGAAACATCCTCAAAGGCTTGTCTTTTGCTGTCCACCTCAACTTGCCGAATTTTATACCGATTCCTTCCAACACAGAGGTTATATGCATTCGTCAAATCTAAAATGCCCTGCGAGAGGATGATAAACCTGAAAAGACTCTAGGATGAATGACTCAACATTTGTCCTTTAGGTGAAAAGACCCATGAGAGAATCTCGTCTGGGGTGAGAGGAACCTTTAGCCAAAAAGAGTTCAACTGAAGAAGGTTAACTATTTTTCATAAGAAGGTCCCTTCCTTGTAACTTGTTTCTTTTTATTATTTTTTATCGCTCTAAATAAGAACGCGCCATTAAGACATAACATGGTCAGTTCAGTCTTAGTTGCTTCAGTTAAAATTCCAAGTAAACCAAAATTGTAGTCCCCTCTTTTTGAACTTCTCCGGCTTAACTTTTTTCTATCTCATTTGATGCATCCATTTTCTCTTTGTATCGTTCTATAAATCCTAATAATCACTTAGAACTCTTTCAATAATTTCTCTAGTCCAAATACCCAAATAATGAACTCCTAGGATTACTGCGGAGGCGTGCCTTCACAGGCCTCACAAGCTGTTACGGCCTAACACAGTGTGGTCGACCTGTTCTTTGGCACTCAGATACGTCTTCTGTATCGTTATAACGGTTAATAGTCCGCTACACAAATATCCTACTGATCCCGAATGTTTTATCGTGTTGAAAATAACAGGTGGCTGCATTCCAACCTTCTGAAGTGCTGTTACAGCTGCACTGGTCTCATATCCCCCCCCCCCCCCACTGCATGTTAACCTGAACAGCTAGACAATTATTTCTCTCTACTGATAAATAAGCGAATGTCGGCTGCACACAGCGCCGCTAACGGAACTGGGCTCCGCAATTCTGTGGGGGAATGCTGGATTGTGCGGAAGTTGTAACAGTATTTATGGCAGGACTATGTAATATAGACATACTTTTGTTTTTCATAACTCTGATGTTGAATGGTCTTGTTATACCGTAAAAAAGGGAGGAATGGTATTATAATTTAAAATTGTTTTTTCAATTAAAACAATATAACAGAAAAATGGTCATTTTTAAGAGCATTTAACAATGAATTGATTTACGGACGAAAAACCATTCTCCATAAACCACATCCGTTCAGCACTGACGTTAAGATTAGCATATAACAGTTTATATTCGATAGAATATTTTAATCGATATAATGAATTGTCGTTATTAATTATATACATTATTATATACAATTATATACATTATATACAATCCATTATATACATTAAAATGAATATAATGGATTGTCGACATTTTTCGGTATTTTTGCGAGAACTACGACGTCTCTGATAAAATTGTAGCTTTCAAAATACTTTATCGAGTGGCAGTGCTTCTCTAAAAGTTCAAAGGAGTACGTCAAAACCTACAGCGTGTTTATTGTTCTGGTCTCTAGACTATTTTTTTTTGTGTGTGAATCCCATCAACACAAATGAATGATAAGAAAAAAAGTCATAGCAACACAGTGGATGAGCCAAACTAGCAGTGGTTTGGCTGCTGATTAAACAGAGCTGATTAACTGAACCAAAACGAGAGAGAGAGAGAGAGAAGGAAGGAAGACTAATCTGACAATAATGCAAAGTTTTAGTTCCCAAACCATGGCCCAACTATTGACCAAAAAATGAAGTGCGTTTCCAATAAGTAAAAGGACAAGTGAGGGAAAAAATGTAACATTAGATTTTTTTTTCTGATGTTTCAGAAAAGTACATGCTGTAGTTGAATAAAACGTGCAGGAACTACAAATCAGAGACTTATATAACTTAATGAATAGTAATTATTAAATAAAAGTAGAAATTGGATTTAATTTGAATATTTAGCAGGCACGAAGTTAAATAAGTTCCTTAAGTTAGAAGAAGTATTTTTGTGACCATTGGGTGGTAAGTAGAGAGTCTCCACTTACTAAACAATGGGCTGTGGATTTGAATCCCAACTTGCGTGAATTGTGTGAGAAAGTCAGATGAATTTCATTAGCCAGTGTGAGACCCCAACCTACTTACTCGAGTCCTAAAATGGCTTGAAAAGCTTCATATTTACTCTCTTAGAACAGGCTTCCTAATTATTGACCCTTGATCCTTAGTTCACTCACATTACTATAAAGACTCAACATACTTTGTCGGATGAATATGTTCATTAATATCGACATAAAGAATTGGTAGGATATTAGAATATATTGAAATATTTGACTTTTATTGTGATCTTGGTTTTTAATAAGATTCTACCGATTGATTAGCACATAAAATGATCAGAATGAGTGTTTATACTGTATGTATTTTATACTATATTGTAAATATACTGTAATATGCTTACAGTAAAATTACTATAAGCTAATACTTTTCTATCAGTTATATTGATCTTCTGTTATTATCCCAATGTTCAGCGTACATATTCATACTTCCGGTATATTCATAAATGCAGAGCGGGGACTTCTCCGCTTTGATTCATTCTTCGATCAGTGTAGAAGTAGTTCGAGCAGATCCGAGTTGTATACATTTATATTTAGTGCAAATCGCATACTATGGCACGTGGACATAACGTGATCTTTATTGCGGTTTAGGTCACCCAGGTCAGGTCAACGGTATTCATTTCGCAGGAGGAATAAATTCACCAGAAAAGCTAGTTAGACTTCTTCGAGCGAGCAAAGGAAGAAGGTGGATAACATGCTGGGTCTCAGCAGGGTGGATGAAGCCTACATCTACACAGTCCCATTGGAATTAGCCGTAGTGGTGTCACCACAGTGGAACGTCGGATAGATGCTGTAGATCACTAGGCCAGCAGAACGAAGAGATAATAGTGGGGGTGAGTTGCATAAACACCAAAGTCGGAGGGGAGTATCCCGTCTTCCATCGCCGCCAGTGTATTCAGACGCCCGTGTGTGAAGAACCATAGCAGGTATGTCACGCCGTCCAACTGCTAATAAGATTCTATAAAGGGCATGAAACGGCAAGCATTCATCACAACAGGAAGCAGGAAATAGCTCGCCATGTACTTGCCACCTCCTAAGTGTTCAACTTCCTTCACATGGGCCAGTACACATGTAAGAAACTGTGTTTCTTTCATGGAATAATGGGAGATGTGTTGCTAAATGCTGCAGAAATTTTCGCTATCGTAAAATAAAAAATGGATATCGTAACCATACTTGCTGAAAGCTATACACTCACAGTACACACACTGCTGATAAGTACTTTGCATATCTTCTTTCTGCTTCTATAGGTTTATCTACGTTACAACTTGAATAAAATTCAAGGGAGAATTCATATAAAATAGCATAACAGTCATAAAAAAAAACAAAAAGTGGTTGTCGAAGAAATTATGGAATCTATCGAGAGTAAGAGTTTTTATTGATGGAGCCAATGCTTTTTTTTTTAGAAGGGGGGATGAAGTTTGTACTTTATAACCAGCGAGATTTCAACGCCCAGGTGCAGCAGGAAAACGCCAGGTACCTCACCAGTAGCTTACCTAAAAATTCAATATTTATAGAGATTCATTTTTAATTTTTCGCTGATTGGAATAAAGATAACTTTATAATGAAAAAAATATATTCGTTCAATAATATAAAAAGTAATTACAGCAAATATTTAAAATAATACGTACAAGGCATTAGAGAAGGTTAGATATTTACACATTTTTAGCATGCAGAGCACAAACGCAAGAGGTAACGCTCGTTCTTCAAACACAAATGAAGCTGAGAAATCGTATGACATAATTCTTTTGAAATAATCTGATTTCAATGTGGGTATCTAAGGTAACAGTATACAAATAGTTGCTATTTTATTAAATAATACCATAACATTGCAAATAATATAACAACAACAGTATAGGCATTACAGACATAAGTATAACATTTTGAAGCAGCGAAGTATTATTTCTTAAAACATCACTAGCCGAGGGCCAACTTGCGTTCTGTTGTTTGTTTTAGGTGATGAACCTAAGTTACATGAAGCTCAAATATCTGATAAGCATTTGGTTCTCATACAATCCGAAATATGGAAACCAAAAAAAAAAATCGTTCGACTTCATAGATTTTTTACTTTACGCTTGTTAAGATTGTTATATACGTTCAATATTTTCTCTTTATAAGCTAATTATGCAAATCATTCCTTTTCCATGCAATATTCTCCTATTGAAGATGATTGTAGTACTTCGATGAGGAACAGCTGTGTGAGTTTATTAAGAGGATGAAATACGTCATCATAGATTTACATAACATGTAAAATACACCCACTGTAAAAAAGCAGAAATTAAAAAAAAAAAAAAAGGTAAACGAGGAGAACACTACTCAATGTTCCATATGTCAGCCCCCCCCCCTTTTCCCCTATATGTTAGCATAGTCACTTCATTTACTTTTGACTAATCCAGCTATTTTCCAAAATCGATGTGCAACTTAGAAGAATTACACGCTTTTCATAGGTTGGTTAAAAAGCTTCTCCATAGCTGGAACAATAACGTTATAGTAGGATTTTTAGTAAGCTTTTTTTATAATTTATGTTGTTGCTCCATAAAACAGATATACTGCTACTACACACAAAAAAATCAGACAAAAATACTGTATAGTGGGTTATGCATGGTGGCCAACTGGTAAATGCAAATCTTTGGCAAGTGTTCTAATTCCTCTCGAAAGTGAGGGTTTGCCTTCGTCCCAAACACCACATTTCGTGTCAGACAACCTCGATGGCACATTCGTTACTGAAAATGACCTTACAAAGCTTTGAAACAGTGTTCAGAGTTTGAAGTAATCTAGGAAGTGCCTCCCCCCCCCCCCCGAAGTAAGTCTCTGTCAAACAATTCTTGAACAAACATAGGGCGATATCGATGCAATTTCAGGTCAATTTTCACATGCTGATCGGGAGATTCTAAATTCCAATGTTATTTTACACGTCGATCTCATTGGTAATCTCCTCAACTTGCCTGCACCGTTTACCCTTTTTCTCGACGATTGAACACTTTTTGGTTTATCCTTTACAATTCAAGTGCTAAAGAGTTTCTTCTACCCCCGCAGGAATGTTTGTTCAGATGGAACTCAGTTGCAGCTCCTTCATTCTGCTTCATTTCTTTACCTGTCGTGCATCCAAAAACTAACCGTAACGTTCTCCGAATTTTTTTCTGATCAGCCATGGTTATCAGAAAATATAAAATAAAATAAAACAAACATGAAATAAAAGAAAATAAAAACATTGAATGCTGGGAAAAACCTTATTTTCAAAAGGAATTAGAAAACGTGCTCAATGACTTGTATTTATTAGTTTCATAGAGGTGTAACGGTACTTTACAGCCACCCCATAGGGCGTTATGCAAATGGCGGTTATGCAATTTAGGAGGTAGATCGTGTGGTGTAGAGTAGCCTCTCGCGAAGATTCCTTAGGGGTGCTATGTAATAATAACGAAAAGTTACATTGAATCCTGCACACATGAATATTCACATTACTTTTCTTGTTTTTTAGTATTTTTTTCAAATAAAACTTCCCATAAATAAATATGTAAGTTTAGAATTACCTCTTCATTACATTTATGCAAATTCACATAATTTTGCTGCAAATTTGGTCCAAAATTGATCCAAAACATTTTGGCTTTTGAATCATAATGTATAGTCTTCATCGTCTGAAACAGCATTACCAAATTTACAAAATATTAATTCGAAATCCGTATTTTATGGTGGCTTAGTTATAATACTAATAAAGTTTATTATCATCATCATACATATAGAGGCCGGTCAAGTGATTAGCGTATCCGCTCTCGAGTTCTAATCCATGGGGCATGGATGTGCGTGTTATCCTACTAACTTTGTGTGGAAAGGGCATCTACGACCCTATTACTTCTTAAGCTGCACTCCCAAAACCCAATGAGGTACGGGAATGACCATTCGACGTCAAAATGACGTTGTGAATAACTATGTACAGAGTACATACAATTGAAATATTATTATTACATTTTCTATTGACTCCAAAGATTCAGCAAGGAATGCCAGGTAAATATTTTTATACAAACATATATAACTAATGATACTCATAATGCAGTATTTTGCATTTTAAGTACATATTTATAATATTATATTTACAATAAGCGAAAATTTTTTGTTCCATTTTTTTAAAATATCGATTCAATGAAGCATAAATTGCATGCATCCACAAAGCTTATCTGAGATATCATTGATCTCACACACAATGTGTTCTGGAGCCGGCTCACGCGAGCCGGTTGTTAAACCAACAATGGCTATAAACTGGCACACACTTCAATTCACAATGGCTAACGGAATTTGAGCGATAAGCTCATATATGATGACACAAAAAATCAAGCAGTGGACACGGGTATTACGCACCCTTAGTGCTCCCCCCCCCCGAGTCATTCCCTACACAGCAGCTTGCGTAATCACAAGGTAATTCTTTCAAAGGGCGCGTTTTTATTTTATTTATTTTTTTTTAGCGAGCTGGTTGTTAAAAATTTACCGTACACCCTATGTATATACTCCTGCATCAGCTTGAGAAAACACACACGATACCTAGGAATTTGATAGTGCACCAATGAACTGGAAGCCTGAGCTGGTAGAGTGCTTTGCATTTGGTCTGTAGGTTGTGTAGTGTTCATGTTTCTCTTTCATAGTGTAACCTCAGGGCTCGTATTAAAGTACTGTGCTTTGCAAGGTTGTGTTTTCAAATGGCAGTAATATTTGATGTGCTGCCATTGCAGTGCTGATAAAGTTGGCATCATTTCTTTGCCCCCAGAAGATCAGCTTTATCGTGTTATACTGCAGAGATATTAATCTGTTTAGTTTATAGTCTGCAGAATACAGAGGTTGTTATATCTTAATGCATTTTCACATAATACCTTGTATACTAGGCAAATACATAAATAAAACAACCACCGCTACACAGGTCGAAGTAATCCCATACCACGGGATTTACCTTGATGCAGACATGAGCTGGAATGGATATGCAAACTCATGTCTGCATCAAGGTAAATCCCGTGGTATGGGATTACTTCGACCTGTGTAGCGGTGGTTGTTTTATTTATGTATTTGCCTAGTATATACGAAGATGGATGCTGGATGGATTGTTATGTACTTATTGTCAACTGGCTGGCTGAGTGGGTTTCTGAATATCACTGATTTTGCCTTGTCAGTGATTAGGTGGATGGAGTTTATGGTGAGCCATATGGTGACCAGATAGATATCAGTAATAATAATAATTCGCTTTACTTACAGGCCTTTAAGGCTCACCTGCCCTGAATGATTTTCGTAGATAAGAACGGTTGTTTTGCCTAAATATGGCTTTTTGTATGTAAATTGCGTGTGTTCTCCTGCCATTTTTTTAAATGATCTCAAACACTTGAAAAATGTCAAAATATAATAATAATAATCCGAGGTACTCGCATGCCTTTATGACTTCAGACTAGTTGGTAACCATAATTTTAGGATAAGGTGGTTAGTCTTAATCATGTCTAAACATATATTTTTATATGTAACCATGTGTTTTTCTGGCCGGTTTGTCGGTTTTGTGAAAAAGGAAAAACCCTACCAACCTCTGTAAGCGAGTAACTTTCAATTGAAAAGCACTGATGAAGGTTCTTCGCATTCTCTACAAGATTCGAACCAAGTCATTTCCAACCAAAGAGCTTCGTTCGAAACTGGTTGGAGGCTCAAGCTTAGCAATATTCATATTATTAATAGCACTAAAGCTCCATCTATCATCAATATTTAGTAATTGTACTAATCACTTTTTTGATTACTAAATTCCAAACGTTTATGGTCTTGATACTCGTATCTTCTTCCCACTTATTTTATTGCCAATTATATTAATTTCGATACACTCTTTATTACCGATTTAGTTATTCTACTCCATATTCTATTATTATTACTGTATATCTTGTCAGCTCGCATCCTGTTTTGAAATATTTTCTACCCATCGTCATGTTAAATTGTTTGGTGCCCTTTGTTTCCAGTTATCCCATCAACGCTAACCTTTATTCTACTTCACTCCCACTTTATTTCTTCGACTATCACCCCTCCTTTCGCTCTTTCTCTGTTGCAGTCAAAAATTTACTGACTAAACCGAAACGTGACATAATCATTTGTAATTTTTCCCATCAAAGAAACTACTAAAGATTGCACGTTCTCCTAAAATGCCACCTTTTTGAACACTGGGTCATCAGAGTGGCGTGTCACGGACACCATTCAAGTCCTTCGGGGGCTGTAAACACTGCCAAACCAAAAGTTTGCCAACTGTCTGTTTAGAGTACTTCATATGACGAAACCTACGAGTGTTAACGTGATTGCCCAGTTAAGGCTCGACTCCCACGAACACGACAACGATAATCAGTAGCTGCTTCAAAATACTGCGTGTTTGATAGACCCGAATGAGGGAGAAGCTGTGAGACTCTACTTTGTAGTTAAGAAAGTTTTACCGACGTGAGCGGTTACTCAATGTGATTTAGCCGTTTCTAATATATGAAGGATTGCATAAAACAGATACAGGGCATAATGGTTTCTACGAAAACAAAAAGGAATGAAGTCATGTGCATTTAGGAAGTCTCTTTGGTTCCTAAAAGCGCCGCATGAAATTAGGAAAAGAAAGAAATATTTACTGATACCGGAGACGACTTAATCATTAGGCTAAATATTTCAACGAGTTTCCAAGGCACTGTATTTGAAAGACATCAATCTGAAAAAGCAGTTATTTTCGTTTACTATAATGATTTAAAGATCCACTCTCTGTGGAATGCATAAGAAGGTAGAGGATTATTGGCTTTTCATCGGAGACCAAATAAATGAAGGATAGTGTAATATTCTGAATTTTATCGTAACAGTAATATTTTGAGGTTATGTTAAGATACGAATACGATTAATTAGAAATCGATGATATTAAGCTATGAATGTGAAAATCAAATCGACTAGAGGATTATAAATTTAGTTTAATCCTTTATCCAAGTGTGAGCAAACAAAGTTTGTGCCTGAAAGTATCTTTAGGACTGGGGGTAAGGTGGAGCAAGCTACCAACACTCCTATCTCAGTATCTCCCATAATGCAAAACACATCTCCTTGCGGATATGTCTAATATTATGCATTAAGGGAAGGGGCCACTAAGCAGACTAGTTTCGACCTTTATTGAGGTCTCTTCAGTGGGAGCCAGGCTCAAGTTGAGATACCAGGCAGAAGCATTAGCAAGGTCATCTCTACCTATAGGAGTTGCCAAATGGTGTGCCACCTTTTTATTAAATTACTCCGGATTTAGAGAAAGTTGTTGAAAGTTTATTTCGACTAGAGGATTGTATTCTTGCTTAAGTAAATCGGATTCTTTACATTAAAACCAGAACCTATGCGTGCTGAAGCTCTAACCTCATTTTCTGTCACACTTCTATCAATAGTCTTAGAAACCAATATTATAAAGATAGAGAAAGAAACAATTGCTACAGTTTATCAAGAGGATGAAAATAATTTTATACGTAAATTTATTTATTTATTTATTTAGGGAATAATAATAGAATGGCGTTCGCGCGGTTAGCCTGGTGGCTATGCGCTTCGCAACCATATGCCTGGGGAAGGAGTGTCCTGGGTTCGATTCCCGTCGCTGACGCGAAGAGATTAAGGATCTTTCTCAGTCATAGCTGGACGTGGACAGCAGGGTTTTTCTCCCCAGTTTACCTGGGGTTTTTGCTCCCGCAAGCAGGCAAACCTGCCCCGTGAACATACGCAGCTACAGCAATAGAATATACCGGGAAGTATAGGGCTATCTTTGCTTTATCTTTATCCTCGGGATGGGTACGACTTAGAAAGGCTTAAGATAGCTCTGTAACAGGCCAGTAGGTCTAATACGAAAAAGAAGAAGATAATAGAATGGCCATGAGACTCACACAGCAGATATTGCACTATTTCATGAAATGATTTAAATCAGTATGAAGTTACTAGTTGTTGCAATATAATTTTTGACTATAAATCGTGTATATTTTCTAGCCCGCTTGCCTATCTGCAGGATGAAAAACCGCAGTTTCCAGGGAAAAAATAACTTCGCATGAAGAAAATATAAATATTCCGAGAATCAAACTCAGGTATTTTCCAAATGAAGGGAACAATGTCTTATTCTAAAACAAAGCCACCATGGAACAGAAAAACAACAAGAAAAAAAAAAAACCTAGACGCATGGCATAACAGACACTAAACGGATGGATATGATTAAAAAGATTAACATATTTAAACATATGAAGGCCACGTTTTATTGACAAGAGGTTTCGTGCAAGAGATCTTTTGACAGTTTGTAATTTTAATCGTGGTAGTTGTTGCTGTGTATATTTTGTTCTTA
Organism: Typopeltis vanoorti; assembly: GCF_054136105.1. Taxonomy (NCBI): domain Eukaryota; kingdom Metazoa; phylum Arthropoda; class Arachnida; order Uropygi; family Thelyphonidae; genus Typopeltis; species Typopeltis vanoorti. Next base: position 109,951,323 of record NC_143564.1, read on the forward strand.
ACGATGACTTTTGATTAAGTGCACAAAAAAGGAAAGAAAATGAAATATCATATTAGGAGTAGGAATTTCACTATCTTCATATAATTAAAGACAGATGATTTTTTGTTGTGTATATATATTTCACCTCTCGCATTTTTTCTTTTTTTTTAGGTCTGAAATAGTTAAAAAAGATCTATGTTTAGTATCAAGAGAATTATTATTAGATTATTTAATTTACCTCTATTCACGGTGCCAAATGTTCTACAGCATAGCAAACTCTATAACGCGTAAAAATAAAGATAAAGCAAATTCGATTTGCTCATTCAAGCCCTTTTTTGTCACTTAGTCAAAAAATACGGAAGCCTTTTTAATAGTTTTTGACTAAACAAATCAAATAATGTGCCTAGAAGAACTTTTTGTAGATATTTTATACGAAAATGCAAAGAAACGACAGTTCTTTTGCTATCACTAACTTAAGACAAGGAAATCAATTATAAATAAACAGATTTTAGCAATCCGATAAAAAATATTAAAATACTTATTAGTAAATTGTTAAATATTGTTACAGAACATCATGTTGTTTTCTTACATGTTTTGTTTTAATTTCTTATTTACGCAGAATGCTGAATGAGTCGTCGAGCAGCTCTGAAGAAAGAGACGCGCTTGCTTTTCAGTCTGACTACAAACTCCACTATATTACGGACTGAATGTACCCAACCATTTACGTTACACATAGAAGAAGGTGTAATTCAATTGGGTGAATAAACAAAGAGAAAGTTTCTGATTTAGCATGAATTCCTAATGAAAAGTTTAGCATATTCTGGAATGCTGGTTCAAATGTCGTTTGGTTGGTCGAATGGATGATTTTCATCGTCTGTGTGGTACCACCGCATCTCTTTTTTTATCGAAGACATGAAGTGACTTGAAAACGTACCAGCTGTATAACAGATTATATTCCTCAGCCTGTTCAAAATACCGAATATACAATACGTTTGCAGCCTTTGGCGAAATTATACTTTACGAAATTAATTATCCTCATTTTTACGGATCATGACTTACTATGTTCTTCTTCTTATTATTATTATTATTACGTGACATCTCCAAGGAGTCCAAAGAATCATCGAGGGATTTGGGAAATCATTATGGGAAAATCTGAAACGTATACAGTTTTTTTTTGTTTGTTTTTTTACTAATAGGAAAAAAATCGAAATTTGCACCTGGTTATCAGGAAGAAAGTATTAGCGCTTTCATTTTCTGGATTAAGCCAAAAGCTACTTCCCCCAATGAATATTTGATCAAACAAAGATGCTCATTATAACCATTAGGCCATTTGCAGGCTCTTTTGCTAACTCACCAACGTTGTACTAATAACTGCAAAAAAATTATTGTTTCCGCCAGGTGCATGCACCAATGTCCCAAACGCTTATTTCTGCGCACGCGTAATGAGAATCGTGCGTCGTTTTGCTTCATACAATAAGAGATCTAAGTCGCTTTTTTTTCTCTTGTTTCTTTAGTTCATCGCGGGAGTTGTTAGGGGCCTATAAACCCAAACCCGCAATACGTGGTAGTAGTCCTCTTATGTTGGGCAAAAAAGTTTTCGGAGGCAGTTTAAAACTCAACCCTGCAGCAGGACTGTCTTTTACAGTGTTCTAATCGAGCTATGGCAGTAAATTGATCAAGCTACCGCCAAGGAGATGCGCTCAGTGATGGCAACAAACGTCGAACATCTACGGGGAAGTGTGTGTGTGTGTGTGTGCGCGCGCGCGTCCGTGACGGATTCCGCTTTAGCAGTCGCAGTTAGATTGTTTTATTGCGATCTTTCAGGCTCGGGGTAGTTACGCTTGTAGAAGAAAAAAAGTAAAAAAAAAAAAAAAAAAAAAAAAGAAAAAAAAAAAAGGCTACGCTTGTAAGTACCGAAGAAAATAGGGCACGTGTCCCGCCAATAAAAACGAGACCTCCCTGTCCGGCAAAGTGTCCATCTTCTCTTGGGGGCAGCTGAAATTTTCATGCGACCACCGACATGTATTAGCGGAGCCTGCACTATCTCGCGATGCGAAGTGTCCATTTGCTGTGGTAAAATAATTCTCGGCCGCGGCCATTACGGCACTGTAATATGGACAGGTAGAAGATTGGAGGCATCAGAGCAAAGCGTAGGACAGCCCCTGGGACCACTGGTAGTCAAGCAAATCTACCAGACAAGAATACTTCTCGCTTTCGTGCTAGTGTAATGCAATTATATTCCCATTTTCCCGCTTTTTTCTCCTCCCCGGGGAGTGCAGCAGCACACCAATGTCCATTACCGCGAGGGGGCGCATCAATATTTTAACCGTGCTTCCCATTGTGATGGCGTCGCGATCGCCACAGTTCGGTCAACCGCAGCAATTGAGGACCTGTTCCGGGAACAAACAAATTGGATTGCATCTACCACCTCGGCTGCATATTCCTTCTTCATGCCTTCTTGATGTCTCAGGAAGCTGCAGTAAATGATAGGTTCCGACAGTGAAGCAGCTCTCTCCAGCTATCACTGTCGGGGTTCTGGCAGAACGTGGCTAACGCCGTAGCTAGCGTCTGATGATTCAGAGGCTCCGCCGGTCCAGCTGCTTCTAACGACACTACCATTTAGAAAATAAGATAAGCGCACCACAAATGCACGAGAAAAGACACAATTTCGTAAGGTGGTCATGTTATTTATAGCTGCAGAGCGACAGAACAATTGCAGCCAGTGAATATTTAGAGGCTGAGGCACGCGCGCCTGAAACGTGGGAAATTTTCGTTTAAATAGAAGGACACTTTCGGAAAATTTAGGGCTGTCTATATTTTTATATTATTTATGTCACATGGCGAAGTAAACTACTGCCGGCAGGAAATGTACTTCGAAGGGCTTGCACACATAAACAGATAGATCGTATTTCTTTTTTTAGTATGTGGAACACAGTTGTGCTGATCGGTTCAGACACACACACTCGCTTACTCGGGACGATATTGGTTCTGGTAGGTAAGCATTTTGATTTGACCACTACTGATGAGATTTTTTCTCCCGATTTTAAATATTTAAATATAAGAATTAAAAAGACACGAAGGCATTGATTTTTTACTGCCTCCATTACGTAAAAACTTAACGTAGTAGCATTTTCGTTTTATGCTGTGGAGATGTTCATCACATAAAAATGTAAATTAGGTTGCATTAATGTAGATTAATGCATGCATTTGTGTATTAATGTTTACTACTGCAAGAAGGGAGAAAAACGTACATCAACTTGCATTCATATCGCAGAGGAGTTTGTTTAGTATTCTAATGCAAAAGATGCCGATTCAACGATCCCTCTAGTTATCTTGTAATATGCTAATTTCGATTATTCTTTGACTGTTTCATGCTAATTTTAATATTCTAACATAAAATTAAATATGTTAAAACGCACGTACTTTACTTCATATTTCATATTTCGCACAGTGTGAACATAAAACTAACCAACTTATATCACCTTTCGCATCTAATCTAAATTGTATAGTTGGGTTTAAATTACAATGAAGTTTTGATAACAATTCGATTGTAAGTTTGAATCGACTGCTTCTTTTTTTTTCTTCCTCCAAACTGATCTTCGATTAAGGTGAATTCTAAATTCTTTGCTTCTAAATTTTCCCCCCCTCACCACCACTTATGTAGGTGTTCCACTGAAATCAAAGACATTCCTATAACAGATAGCAAGTTATCTACGGATGGCGACTTTTGATGCCTCCTACTTAATATCACTTCCTGATGCAGTGCATGTTATCTTAAATGTTACAGGGCATTTACAGCTATACAGCTAGTATTGTTATACTTACGGTGACCATAGAAATCATCTTTAATATTTTTTTTTTCTTAAATGGCCATTTTGTCCTTTATTTTGTGAATCGAAATAGTAAATTGAATATTGACGCCAACATATTTAAAGATGCAATTCATAAATTTTACCAAACCTGCATTGATTATTTAAATAACTGAGATAGCTCTTTCGTGGAAATGGAAGTATTGGAATGGATCCTACTACAAGAAATCCCTCTGTGGACGAAGATCGAGGAAAGTGTTTTGTTCATTTCCAGTCACTGGAACTTAAATATAAATGAGGGCAAACTATTTGATGGCGTTTCGTGTATTAAAAGTTATGTCACCAGTGAAAAGATCTAAGAATGGCGACAAAATGACGAGTCCTGCCAACGCAGATGATTTGAAATTTGTAAATATTTCGCAGATAAACACGTATCTTTTAAAAACATTTTAAAATCGTTGAATTTTGCTTGTCTCCCTGGATCTAATGCCCCACTGAACGAGTATTTTCATTAGTGAACAATGTGTGGACCAGTGAAAAAACCCAATTAAAAATCGAAACACTGAAAACATGCATTTATACCAAATGCAACTTTGACACGAACTGCATACAGTTTTATGAATTTTTAAAACGCAAACCTAATTTATTAAAAACAAAAAAGTTAATTCTTGTGAAAAGTATCAAAATAAATTTTTAAGTAATAATATGATTGTTTAAAATGCTATGTATATGCTAATATTTTATAATAAATATTATAAAGCTTTATAGTTTTAGTGAAACAAATAAACGCAAACTGCTTTTTTTTTTAATTATGAAACAATTTCTGATTTGGCCTTTATTTTCTCCGAAAAAACATGGTCACTGTAGTTATACTAAATACTGTATTAATTAATACTTTAATTACAGTTATACAATGAAAATAGTCTATTATATATTAAGTAGCATTTTACACTAGCAGGAATGCCGGCAGTTAACAGGGAGAGAGAGAGAGAGAGAGAGAGGGGGGGGGGGGAGAAGAAGCTGCTAACTCCTTCTGAATTATTGAGGTTTTGTTTGACACGCGTATAAAATGTAGTTAACAGACATCTTTAAGCAATTTGAAGTTTTTAACCTTCTTGACTAAATATTCTCTAACATTAGCCAAAGCAAAACATTTTTAACTTTTTTTTTTCCAAATAAAATACGCATGCGTATTGTGTCCACTCGCGGTCTGGAATTATATATACCAATGTTGGTGTGACAATCAACAAGCATAAATGTTATGTATTTTAGAATTACCCAATGTGCTGACGATCGCAAATATTTTTACACCGGCATCAATTTATACGGGAAATATTTGAATAACATTCGACTTGGAGAAATGCCAGTAATCATCCCTTAAAGTGAAGGGTTATCATAAGTAGGATTCAGCGAGTGACGAAGGGGCTATACAAATCTAACATTATTTAAAATAGAATTCAAAAATTATTTAATTATAATTGTCTATTAAAAAATTAGTTATTAAATCAACCTTGCATTTGTTTTTATTTACAATTATGCCTGGTTTTAAATGTTTTGTTAACTATAAAATAGAACGTGTTTTAAATTAAACAACTTTCACTTTGTGAGATTTACTTAAAAAACAGAAGAGAAAAGGGGGAAAAAATGAAGAGGTCAACCGTCGAATAAACCGTATAAGACTTAAAATATTAAGTATTCGTAATACTCTTTTTTTTAAAAAAAAAATATTTTAAATTGTAGTACTAAATACCACAATGTGAAATATATTAATAGTACATTTAATTCGATAAAAAGAAATCCTAGACGGTTTTGTTGAGCAAACACTAATTTTGTGTCATCAAAAGTTCAACTACTGCAGTAGTTACCAACCTTTTTGGATCATGCTCCACCTCAACGGCTCAAAGATTTTGATGCCCCCCCCCCTCTAGCATAATAGTCGGCCAAGTTCTGAAAAAGTATAATATAAATAGGTACTTTAAATAAAAAAGATAAAACTGTTTTTAATTTGACTTTCTTCAATGAATATAAATTTGATATTACACTTCGTATATTATAAAACATAAATCCAACTGAACTCGGGAAAATAAAATCCAAGTTAATGCGATTCTTGAGCTTGATTTCTGCTGCAAATACTTTTTATTTGAGCTACTAATTTAGTCATTTTCAATCTGAAATCCCCATGGTTTGTGATATCCAGATGATTTCTTTTTTTCAGTAGCAAGTCATTTACAGCTAAAGCCACATTCAACTAAATATGATGACGGGAAGGAAAACAGTATTTTTTTTTGGGCAAAACTAGTTGAATTTGGGTATTTCGTTTCTGTCTCAGAAATCCATGTCATTGTTCCTTTTATGTCGAATAAAGTTCTAATAGACTCATCATTTTGCTTTTCTGAGAGTTCTTCTTGATACTGTAATTATGTTGATTGCTGTACTAGTGATGTCAACTTTTTTTCTCGGAAAGTCAGCATTGCAATCGATACTTTATCGCCGACAATGGTGATTTTTTGACTATATCGGTGGTGAGGTGACGAATGTAACATCATTTTCCAATTGCCCCCCAAATTTTCAAATTGTCCCCTTGTGGAGCGTACGTCCCACGTTGGGAAACACTGAACTACTGTTAAGTCAATATTAAAATGAACCGGCTACTTTTTGAAACGCAACACCTCTGCATTCAAGAGAGAGAGAGAGAGAAAAAAAAAGAAAGAAAGAAACATCTTTATCCATTTGTACCCATTAAGATTGAAACGTCTTGGTCAAAAAAATGTGCTTCAAAGGTATACAAATCTAACATTATTTAAAATATAATTAAAAATTATTTAATTATAATTGTTTATTGAAAATTTAGTTATTAAATCAACCTTGCATTTGTTTAATAATTTTAACCAACTATTTTAACAACAATTAACCAAAAGGTATTTCTGTATACATTTATTTTGTATCACCACTCAGACGAGTACTTCACAATAGTTAAATAACACATACGTAAATATTCACATTCCCTTCTTTATATCCACATTATTTTTTTTTAACGAGCAAAAAAATTTCAACACAAAATAAGATCTGTGTTTGAATTAATCATAAGTTATTGCATTATTCGTGTCTAAACATTTGATTCATTTTTATTTTTATAACTGGTTGTTAGGAAGTTCTCGCGAAGGTATTTTTCATATATATATATATAGTCAATGGGCATTATTTCTGTAAGCATCACGATTTGTAGTAGGTATTCTAAAAACATTTTAATTTACATAACGACAGCTTTCCTATGTGTTTTCCAGTGCTGATTACGCACACGACCACGTACTGTTGCGATCATGTGATTCAGAGTTTTGAGAAATTTGTCGGTTCTTTTGGTAAAAACTGCTTTGTGTCAAATTTCAATTATATTTAAAAATTACACTGTCTAAAAATGCTACGCTTCCAAAATATAATGTTCTAGTTATTATAAGATGACGTCATCACAGACACCTCAACTTGACTATCCTTTGCATCCTTATTATTCTCACTAATTAGTCTGTATCTCGAATAAAATGTGCAACGTGCTTTTAATTTTTGGCATATATTATTATATATTGTCCACTAGTCAAATACACATTGCCTACTAATCCAATTTTAATCGTTATTGTTTCTTCTTCTTCAACCTTCTGGTTCTGCCCACTGCTGGATGAAGGTCTTACCCATGATTTTCCAGATCACTCAGTTTTCTGCCTCTCCCATACATCTCGCTCCTGCAGTTTGTTCCAGTTCATCTCTCCACCTTCTTCTCGGTCTTCCTCTTTATCTTGCTCCATCCATTGGTCTGCACTCTGTTATTTTCCTAGTCCATCTCCCGTCAATGCATCTGGCAATATAGCCAGCCCATCTCCACTTAGCCTGTTTAATGTATTTTACAATATCCATGACACCTGTTTGTGATCTTATGTAGATATTTGTCTTCCTATCTCTTAATGCTATTTTTAGCATACTTCTTTTCATGTGATGTTGTGTTGTTCTCAGCTTTTTGTTTAGGGCTTCTGTTAAAGTTCATGTTTCTCCTCCATATGTTAGGACAGGAAGTATGCACTGGTCGAAAGCTTTCCTTTTTAGACTCATAGGGATGTCACTTCTGAATATGTCGCTCATTTTCCCATAAGCCATCCATCCAAGGTGAATTCTTCGTTCAATCTCTTTTCTTTGTTATTCCTCAAAGGATAACAATTGGCCCAAATATACATATAAAGTAACTTGTTCTATTTCATGGCTTTCAACTTTGATAGTTCTATGGTTTATGTATTTATTCATCATTATTTTTGTTTTTTCTCTATTTATTTTTAATCCAATTTCTTTGGAGATTTCATTTAGCTGATTTAGCCTTTCTTCCAGATCTTCAAGAATATCTGCTATCAGTACAATATCATCTGCAAATATCAGATGTGCAGCCTTTCTCCATTTATGTTTATTCCTTTTGTTTCCCAATCAAGGCTTCTAAAGACTTCCTGTAGTGCAGCTGTAAATAATTTGGGAGATATGGTGTCTCCTTGCCGGATGCCTTTATTGTATTGGGAACTTTTCACTGTTTTTATATAATTCAATTACAGAAGTTGCATTATTGTAAATATGTTTGAGTGTTATGGTTTATATGATTCAATATATGGTTTATCAGTTCCCTGGGCTTCAAGTGCTTTTAGTATTGCAGATGTTTTAACTGAATCAAATGATTTTTCATAGTCTACATATGCCAGACATAAAGGTTTATTGTATTCAATTGATTTTTCAATGAGCTGTCTTAATGTGTGAATATGGTCCAAAGTATTGTAATTCTTTCTAAATCCAGCTTGTTCACAGGATTGCATTCCCTCAAGTTTAGATTTTATTCTATTATTTATAATTTTTGTGAAAACTTTATATATGGTGGGGAGTAGGCTTATTAGGTCTGTAGTTTTTAATTTATTCCTTATTGCCCTTTTTAAAAATTAATATTAGAAGTGAACTGTTCCAATTTTTTCGGAATTTTTCTCTGTTTTAGGTATTTATTAAAGAGTTTAGTCAGCTGTTTGATGACAGGGCTTCCTCCCAGTTTTAAGAAGTCTACCATAATTCCATCTTCTCCTGGTGCCTTTCCATTCTTCATTTCCGGCAGTGCCATTTCCACTTCATCTTGTAAGATCTCAGGGGCATCATATTCTTCCTGACTCGAATTATCCATAGATGATTCTTGGATGTCCGGGTCTTTGTCTTCATAGAGTTCAGTATAAAATTCCTGAATTCTTTTGATTATTGTTGCATCTCTATTTTTATAAGTTCACCATTTTTTGCTCTTATAGCAGCTATTTCCTTTGTTCCAACTGACAATGTTCGTCTTAGGACCTTCATATTACTATTGTTTTCTATTGTTTCTTTAATTTTCCTAGTATTATACGATATAAATTCATGTTTCATCCTTTTACGTATAGTTTTATAAATTTCCGCATATTCTATTTTATCGGTGTCATTCAAATCTCTTTTCATATCTCTTCTTTTCTTCATCAGATCTAAGGTTTCCTGTCTTAGTTTTTCCTCTCCTTGGTGCCTTTTACACCTCCTATTTCTAGTGCACAATTCAAGATAGATTTTGTTAATATTTCATCAGCATCATCGATGGTAGTAGCTGTGTTTAACTTTTTTAGTTAATTTTTGAGTGATTCTCTATAACAGCTTTTATTGTGGTAGAGGTTTTGGATTCACTAAATTGGACTTTTTTCTTATGAGCTTATTTCGTTCCCATATTTTGTTGATCCATACTTTTGCCCTTACTAGTCTGTGGTCACTTCCTGTGTTAAATCTATTATGCACTTCGGTATTATATATCTTCTGTTGGAGAGGATGAAGTCTATTTCATTGTAAGTTTGTCCATTTGGGCTTTTCCAATTCCATTTTCGGTTGATTTTCTTCTTGAAAAAGCTGTTCATAATAAAGAGGTTATTTTCTTCTGCAAATTCAACAAGTCTTTCTCCTCTTTCATTCCTCTGTCCAAATCCAAATTTACCGATGGAGTTCAGATGGTCATCTCTGCTTCCAAGTTTGGCATTAAAGTCACCCATTATAATTATGTAGAATTCTTTAGAATTATTTAATGTGGATTCTAATGCTTCATAGAAATCTTCTATCTCTTCATCTGGATGGTCTGTAGTTGGGTCATATACTTGTATAATTTTCAGTTGATATCTTTTATTTATGAAGAGACTCAGTTCAGCTATTCTTGATGTTATTTTATTAACAAACAGGACATTGTCCTTGATTGTTTTATTTATTAGGAATCCTACACCACCAGTTGATTTTCTGTCACACTCACAGTGGTAGAGTAGATGTCCATCTTTTAATCGCATGAGAGTTTCTTCTTTCCTTCTTATCTCTGAAAGGCCCACAACGTCCCATTTTATATGTTCCAATTCCTTCATCAATTCTTTCAATCTATCATCATCCTGTAGAGATCTGCAGTTATATGTTCCTACTAATATCCTTCTATCATTGTGCACCGTAGGTGGACTCATTGTAGCTAGTGGAGACTATAGCATATTTTTCGACCTAGACCCTCTGCCTAAGTCCAGGACGCATCCCTTTTTATGCTGGGCGATGGACGAGCCAGTATGTAATTTTCCTATTTTATTCATTCATGGGGAGATATTTGGCCTTATAGCACCACGCTGGCCAGGCAGGTTGGTGCCTCACAACAGTGCATAAGACGAAATGACATTGCAAAATAGGAAAGATTCATCCCTGGCCCTCGAATACTCTAATAGCATTGGGGGTAAGGAGCAAGAAGAGGAGAAAGAAGGAAGAGGAGGGACCAGTCTACAGATAATATAACAGATGTATATTACATGAAGTAAGGGATGGTCCAGCATCAGGTACCTCGGGTATTGTTTAAATCCGTAGAATATATGTAGATCTTTTTACGATCATGTGACATGCCAGTTCACTGCTTGAACAATCAGTGAAGACAGAAGTCAAAAGTGCAAACAGTTTGAATATATCAAAAATCATGTTCCACTTAACAAAAATATTTTAATAAGTGTATAGAAATTAAAAAAAAATAGTAATATCAGTTAATAGTTGTGTGGTATTCGGTATTTCTGATATTTTACTTCGTTCTTAAGCAACTTCAGTTTACGACTTTAGTTATTAACTATTTAATTACGGTATGTTTATTTTTTGGAAGCTCGTGTTTTGAGCGACATTGAGTGAATATGTAGCAAAGACAGACCACCTCAATATCTTATAATGCTCTCACTTGCTTGCTTAGTGAGAAATGAATACTTTAACCTTCATCTGAAACTTTGATCATCCAAGTTTCATTTAAGACTCTTTCTTCAAAATGATGATTTTGATCTCCAGTCGATAGAAAAAATATGAGCTGCATAAATTTTTATTGCAAATATTTTCTGTTTTCACTCAATCCTAAAGAAAACTAAGAATTTCAAAATAAATGTATGACGATGAAAATATTTAATAAAAAAAAAAACATTGGCAAAAGAGAAAAATACTTTCGGTATAGATCGTGTTTTTAAACTAGTACAATACTGAGATAACTCGTCGGAAATGTGAACCGAGCTCTGTATGTATTATCACTTTAAGAACTTCGATTTTTTTGTGAAGATGTTAGCTTGACTGCTTGGTGAGAAAGGGATGTTTAATCAGCATGCGAAACAGATATTAAATTCCTCCAGTGTTTGAGCATTTTGTGATGAACTTAGAGCCAAAGTGCTCAACAGAAATTGCTTAATCCTTTCAGGTATCCAAAATTTGTGTTACTTCTTTCGGATAAGAAAATCATTAAACCTCACAAGGAAAAAATATTCAGAACCACTAAATATCTATGTTTTGTGTGTGTGTGTGTGTGTGTGTGTGTGTGTGTGTGTGGTTACATAGTCCTGTTGCTTTCGGTGTATTAAGTTAGAATGGTTAATGTGAGATGAATAAACAACAGACTTTCGTAACGCATTGCAAAATTCACATTAGAAATATGACACCGTCCTATAAGTAATGAATCAGAGAAAATTATCATGCTTATATGGTATGAGATCTCGTTACTTTAGTTTCTAGATCACGAAGTTGAATTTCTCTTTATTTTTCTGTCATTGCTGAAATTTAGCTCATTCGAATCACAGATTTTCAAACCTCATTTGGCGGTCATGAAGAGAAATTCTCATGGTTTGTTTTTATCCCATAAATGCTCCGCATGTCTTTTCCTTTCCCAAACATTTAATCAATAGTCAAAAAGGTGCGTTATTTTTTCAGAGTTAGTGGGTCGACAGCTACTGCAGCAAGAGACATATTTATTCAATATTACAAATCGATCAGACTAGACGATAGTATAAGTTGATTGTGTTTTAGCTCGATGACTTCAACATTATCTCCATCTCATTTTTTATACCGATTTATTTTTCATCCGAACTTACATATGATAATACACAATGTAAGCAGTATTACCATTTTTCTGACAAATTTGCACACGATGCTTCGTATATGTTTTGCTATAATATTTAATTTTTATTAACTGCTCTTCATTTTATTTAAATAAGATTGTAAAAAAAAGATTTTACGACAGAATTATTCATATAGAATATTTATAAATGAAAAAAAAAAAAAAAAAAAAAACGGAAATTAAAATAGCCTCCGCAATGATAAATAAAAGTCAATTATTTATCATTGCGCACCAAATTAAGTTAAGGGGATAATATTATTTTATTTTACAGCCGGGTACGAATATCCCCTTAACTTAATTTATGTCGCCGGAAAAATAGCCTCCTGGCTCTTTATGGTAGTAATAATAATATATGGGTACACCGGTCTGGCAATTCGTTAGTATATGTAAGTTCGGTTCACTTAAACCTTGGTATTCCAGGTCTACCTACTCACTGATGAGACTTCAATAAAGGTCGAAACCGGTCTGGGTAGTGACCTCTCCTCATAATGTAAAACAGTAATACATCTCCTAGGAGCTGCGTTTTACATTATGAGAAAATATTAAGGATAGTGATGGATCTTGCTCCACCTTTGACACGAGTTGCCATTATGTTGTACAACCCATGATGACTTGCGCTTGGACTCGCCGATGGTTTTTCGGCATGAAACTCTTAGATTTCGATGGATTTCGATCTCCGAGTTTCGTACCCGGCTGTAAAATAAAATAATACGGGATTTATTACCCCCTTAACTTAAAATAAAAGTTGCATTGACATTGAAGCATTCCTCTGGACTCATATAATGAAAACAGTGACGTGAACTACCAGTACGTCGGGAGGATAAAAGAATCCCATTAGAGTGGATTCCTTCAGTGTTTCCGAAATACAGCATTTACTTTCATAAACAGTTTAAAATTACTAACAGCACATCACTCTGTAAATGAAGCAGTGCAATATTCTGCACTCCTTTGGTTACAAAGCTTACATTTGAAAAAAAAAAAAAAAAATCACGTACTTATTTTACATTTAAAACTTCATTTACTTAGTTTACAATTAAGAAATTCATTGGATTATATTGTCCATTATAAGGTCCATTTCCTTTAAAAACTAAACATTGTATGTGATTATTTCTAGTTACAGTGTGTGACATAGAGGACAATTAAAATTCGCCTGAGACAAGTTATCCGAAACATAAGTTGTGTCTCATATAACAGATGTTTTGTAATGTCCATGCTCGTGTATTAATACCATGTAATGTTTGACTAATGTTCGAGCAAAGTTCCATATTTCACTGATTCGGGGATACGTTTAGGGTAGGTGGAAATAATAAAACTAGTAGAAAGAAAGAAGGTAACAGAGAAGAGATGGAGCCTGCAAATGAAGGCACAAACGTAATTTCACACAGTTCCTAAAGCCTTCATGTTAAGATTCTGTATGTTGTTCTTACTTTGATGGATCGTAGCAATACCGCAAGTCCGTTATAATAAATTGGATCTGATTGTGCTAGATTAAAGAAAATATTTTTCGCGTTCAGCATGATCCAAAATCGATGACAGTTACCTCACAAAAACCCACCTTATCAATATTTAGGGATGTAAATAATGACCGTATCTATCAACGCTATCGTCGCTTCATTGCTCATGCTAAATGAGGTGGATATTTTTAACACGTTGTTTATATATTAATTGGTGCTTACGGTTTAGCTTTGCAATGTTCTTAACTAATTAATAAATGGCATTAATCACGATGGTTCCCTCTCCCCCTGGGAGCAATTAATAAGCATCTCCACGCTCTTTACGATTGGTAAGTAAAGATGTCACATGCCTTTTCAATAGGGCCAGAGATCTTATTGCGACTTTTCGTTAAAATAACCACTTTTATAAGTATACACGTAACATGCATGCTAATTTTCTGACAGAAATATGAACTCTTATCGTTGACTGATGGGATCATACAGAAGAGCTTGGGAAGGTTTATTGTATTATAATGTGTAGTATATTTGAAGTAATGAAGCATTTTCAACGATGCATGACGTCAGCATTTTAAAAGTATCTCATTCAATGAGTGCCATGATGAAATGTTGTGTTGTTGTTGTTGCTATGTTACTACTGATACTACGGCAATATGGAATGGCATATACAGAAATGCATATGCCACAATTTCTTAGATGAATAATGATAGCTTGAATATTTTGCCAAAAATATAGTTCATCTACCTACCCAACTGTGTTTATTAAAAAGTAAAAACCGACTGAAATATAATCTAATAAAAAGTATTAATAAATGAGGTGAGATAATTTGGTCCTTTTCATATCTTGGCCGCTGTCATCTGTGCATAAACATGGTACTGCAAGTATAGGCTAACCAGCGTTCTGCTAATCTTTTACTGAATAGGAATGAGAATAAATAATGGAACAGCAAATGGGTAAAGTTCAAAGTCGTAGCAATTAACAAAGCCACCGGTAAACATTCTTTTTTTTTTCTTGAATAAAATCGAATATATTAAATTTATTTGCGATGTTAAATTCGAAAATCAGCTTAGAAAGTTTATGGCCATCGTGTAGTATTTCCCGTTGCTTACGTCTTTCTTTAATATTTAAAACGAAGTGTAGGTAACCATGATCACATTCCTTACTTGTCTTAATATTCACTCACCCATCTAAGAACCTGTCTAAACAGGTTCTTAGATAGGTGATAGCATTAACTTATTAAGACAGGAATGACTGGTGGGTTGTAGTCATTGTACTACAAAGACTGAATTCGAAATAGGCAATCAACCAATTCTCTTCGATTTATTTTTGAATCTGAATGTCCTGCAAACACTTTGGATGCAATCTAAATAACAATCACAAACACTCCAATAAACAAAATATTCCGGATACTTTTTACTATGTCTGTAGCGGAGATATTAAATAAAAAATCACAAAAAGAAGCCTACCATAATTCATATAAAAGCATCGCGAACTATTTTTGGATGTAAAATAAAGAATATCAAAGTTGGTTCCTCGTATACATGCTTGTTGTGTTGTAAATTACTTGAACAATGAGCAAGTCAAGGATAATCAATTCCGTTAGCAATCAGCATGACCCGGGAGAGAAAGAAAGGATCTCATTACTCATTTTTACTTATGGAAAGGGGGGGAAAAATAAATATCCGATCTTCTCATCTGCTATGGACCATTGCAGCTTCACCTAACCTTCCTGACAATTGGATACGACATGAAGAAGGTAAAGTGACAAATGGAAACAGAATAGCAATCAGATTCAGATTTAAAACGTATGAATTACTTGATATTAAATTAAATTTTGTTGTCCGAGATTTAATTTGACAAAAATTCAAACTGAATTCTTAGCAACTCAACTGCAACGTTCAGTTTTTAAGAGATCGATTTCGCTTTAGAAAGATACAAGTATTTCTGTCTTTCGCGATGGTATTAAATTCAGATTTTTTCCCACGAGAGCTCTTCTTCATAATGACGTTTATGGTGACTAAAACCGTCAGAAAGGAGACTGTTCATTAATTCTTCTACATTACGTCTCAAGAATGTGTAATAACGTACTGAAAATATGAATCCTTTCATACCTTTCAGTTGGAAAATGCTATTCACGTGAAAAAAATGTGTATTAAACTTTGATAGTTTTGTCTTAGAAAAAGAAAATATGGGAAGCATAAGAACAAATGTTTGAGTATTTTGAAATCATAAAACTACTTTTTGGTTTTCAGCTTGGACACAAAAAATATTGTTGCTCTCTGCTAATGAACCAGCAAAAACAATCATTGTAACAGTTGAATTACAATTATAAAAACTTATCTTCTCGTTGCAATTATTGCAGTGTTTTCGGATGCACCTTTAAAATATATTAAATCCCTCCAGAGCATTTCAAAACATCCGTTATTAATTGTCTTATTTGTGGGCCTATATACTAAAATTCACTTCAAAAAACTGTTGGATGACTGATTGGATTTTTACTTCGCCGCTGATGAAATATTTCATTATCCGTAATAAAAATAATAATAATTTAGTTTTGCACAAAGGAGGAGATTTCAAACGACTGAAGTCCCAATTTTCTAATATCAGTGATACAAAAATCAAATAGAATCTTTTTATAGGTCCACAAATAAGACAACTAATAACGGATGTTTTGAAATACTCAGGAAGGCTTTAATATATTTTAAAGGTGCACCTGAAAACATTAGCAAATATAAGCAGACATAAGTTCTGGGAGAAACAATTGGCATGAGATATTAACCATCGGCTACTCAGCTACAAAATCTTGCATTATGAATTATAAATATTTTATCCTTATTCAAAATGCTATGTAAAGTGGTCAAACTCCAGAATTTCAAGCCTTTCTTTTACAAGGAAAATATCTTATCCCATCTTCTCCAATTTGAAAGTTAGCAATCATGGTACTCCAGATTGTTCATCCCTCCGTCAGTCTTTTGATCTTGTAAAAGCTCTGGTTATCCATTTATTTCTTTACATCATCAACTCAAAGTAGTTTTTGGTCTACCAGGAGCTCTTCTTCCCCTCTAATTCCCCCCCCCCCTCAGATTTAAAAAGATGTTTTTCCTACTTATCTTCTTGATATGTGTACTGCTATCTTGCCTATATAATTTGTCTTGCCTGTATAATTTGGGTCTTTTGATTCCGGCATAACTCTATCATTATTCTGAGGAGTCTTTTGTATCAATTTGAATGTCTATTCAATAACTCTCCATTAGTTATTTTTCTGCCTTCCAAGAAATCAGTGTTCTCCTACAACATCATATCTAAAGGGCCTGCAATTTCATGATTATAGATTTTGTATATATCCTCGTCTGACATCCATAATTAAATGTGGACCATATATGAGATTTTATTATTCTTACTTTAGTCTGCTTATTTATTCCAGAGGGATCATTAGTAATTTATTATTCCAAAATGCTTCTTTTGCTTAAACTGTTCTTGATTTTATTTTCTTAACTGTTATTTCCAGCTTCTGGAAACAACAGCTAAGGAAATAGCTGTTGTAAGCATACTCCTGAATAATTACAAGCTTTTTGAATGAATCCCATAATTATAACTTACTGTGCCAAGTGAAAAACCTTTCAGCTGTTTTCTATTTGCATGAATCAACTGTAATGTAGTAACTATTTATTTGGCCCCCTCCGGCTGGAATAGTCAATTGAATACTGTCTTCCCCTGAGCCCTCAAGAATAGAAAAAAAAAACACTACTATTGGGTATGTAAATAACAAGTAAAAGATATATCATTATGACATCATGGGTATTCATACTTCCTAAAGAAGTTCTAAATAAATCTAGGGTTAATTCGCTTCAAAGTTGGTCCTTTCTACTTTTCCAGCCTTCCGTAGAGCAACCAGATGTATTCCAAAAGTGGAAAATTTCCAATGATTCAATCTTCTATCATATCTCACTCAACCGTTTTCACTGCACACTGAAATCTTTTCTGAAGCTGAACGACTCCAGAATGTTCTTCCATCTTTATAAATACATGAATACATCCAGCAAAAACACATTAAATGATGTGTTTTTGCTGGATGTCTTTCAGCATTTTGCACTAAACCGAAAGTACAGAAACGATGTTTCTCATTATCATATATCAAGAAAGAAAAAAAAAAAAACTGACAGTAATTCCAACACATTGATTTCAACGCTGATCACGAACGGCTGATTAATGATAATTAGCGCGACTTTGTTTATGTGAAGTAAATTGTCCAGACATGTCTCTGCGTAGACATGGCATTGAATATTGCAACGGGAGAGACAAAAGTCAATCTCAAGAATTTTTTGTTCAGAAATCACATATACACAACACCAGCTAACAACACCTGTTTACGTGAGACCCTTTAATGGAAGGAAGGGGGGGACCGAAGAAAGAAAAAGAAATGGCACCTACTTTATTTTCCAATAGGAACGACACTTGCCTTTTTTCGGAAACTTAAAGGTGTCCTGAAAAGATAAATCTGATAGTGATGAGTCTATTAAATCTCAAGGTGTGTATTCTAAAGGAAGCAAATCAAAATATTCTATTTGTTGTGTCGTATACATTGGAAAACAGACACTTTTTCAAAACTTTTCTTTGATAAGAGCATAAAGGCAATAACAATTAGTAAATAATTACTAGTCCCTAAAAATCATTTATCCAAATCCTCCCAGTTCATGCAGCACAGAGTCACCAGGAAGTGAGGTTTATTAAGTGAAGTTTCTTATCATTACCAGTCATAAATGTTTTTAAAAATAACTTTGCAATCCGCAATAATTAATTTTTGAAATTTAATTCCTTTAAGTTTTACTTTTTGAAACTTTTGTAATATAATTAGGATGTCTTTTTTTATTGGATAAGGGATCCACAGAGGTCAAAAATTACTTTGAACTTTCATTATTATCATCATTATAAACAATATTTTTAGTGTAACAGGATCAGCCAAATCTTAAGGGTGACGCTGAGTATGACTGGACAATCACTTTGGTTAATAACCTGCAAGCCAATTTTCTCCTTCCTTTAGGTTTTAAACCTAAAGGAAGGGGGAAATTTGGTGCATTTTTGAAGTTAATAAACAGGTAAATTAGCGTGTTATTCATAAAGCGCCGGAGCTAACGACTATTTCGTTAGCACCAATACTTACATATGTATTGATATAGATGCTTACATATATATGTTACATATATATTACATATATATATATATATATTCTTTATTGCAACCATATTACGCTTTATATTCTGTTTTATAATCTAAAAATTCAGATTTTCTATTAAATGTCCTATTTATCATTGGATTTCTACGTATTATCTTCCTATGTTGCCGCTGTAATTATCACACTATGATTCGGGATCATCATCAACCTGAGTAAAGTGCATTAGCTGTTGTTAAAGTGGCCTACCTACCTCTCTCGTAAGTAACCCATGTTATTCTGTAATTATATTTTAATGTTCTTTAATGTCTCTCATTCCTTAAAGACCTTCGGGCCTTCGGCTAAATTAATATTATGTCTTCTCGTCATTAATGTTAAATCATTTGTCTCCTTTGCTGCAAACCATTCGGCAAACACTACAGTCGGACGGCCCTGCCATCTATCGGTCAGATTATGAACGATAAAAAGTATTTGTCAACAGATTTTTTGATTGTTTGTAGAAATTATTTTCATTTATAAAAGTCCAGCATTTTCGTATTATAGGCTACGGCCTTTTCCCAAGCTCCTTGCGGATCATGTATATCAAGTGGCTCAAATAAAATATAAAAAAGTACTTATGCATATAAGACTGGATCATACGCTTATTTCGATTATCATTATTATCATCAGTGTATGTGTGTGTGTGTGTGCACATCAATATTTGATATCTTTATTGCAATATTAGTTTGTTTCAACTAAGCAATAAAGCGATATTATTATTATTATTATTACATGGTAACTCCATGAAGTTCCAGAGACACATCACTATAAGATCCACTACTATCTGCTATCCACACAGCACAACATGATCCACCGTCTGCCGTCTGCACTACATCATCTACTATACTGTATTTTTGTTTATTAACTGTGCATGTTCATTGACAGATCAGGTTTAGTTTGGGGACGAAAAAACAGTTTCTAGGGTGGTGGGGGGGAGAGAAAAACTAGTTATATCCTTGTGATATCGGCTAAATATGCGACGTTTATATAAGTAAAGTGTTAATCCAGTTTGGTATTTTTAATTACATTAGTTCTATTAACTCTAAATACGATTCAACCCGGCAGTTCGTAACAGATATTCTCCAAATAACTTGATAACAACCGTCGGGAATATTTTTATTAAGTATTACTTTTAAATAATCTATGTTTATTTTATTTTTAGTTTCATTGAAATCGTTCACAGAGGTAAAACGAATTTATGTACATCCAAATGTTAACATATGTTCAGATAAACAAGGAAGGAATTGTACTCTCTCTCTCTCTCTCTCTTTTAAAGTCAACAAGAAAGAGTCAATTTCGAGCGTCGAAATTCTTTACTTAAACTCTCAGAAGTTACAGAAACAAGTAAAGAATCATTTTGTCTTAGAGTGACTGTACTGCAATAGAAGTTTTTTTTTTTTTTTTTTTTTTTGCGTTGCAGTTGCTCCAACTTCCTGATTTACGCTCACGTATAAACCTACACTTTTTACCGTGTAGGCATTCGGAACCGAAATTCCACGGAATAGGTTGGCTATTCCTTATTCCTGCAGGTATCCTATGTCCTATGCGTGTGTTCACGGGGCCGGTTTGCCTGCTTGCGGGAGGAAAAAACCCCAGATAAACAGGGGAGAAAAATCCTGCGGTCCACGCCCAAAACAGGCTAACTTGGTTATGTCTGAAGAAGATCCTTAAGCTCCTCACGTCAGCGACGGGAATCGAACGCAGGACACTCCTTTCCCAGGCATATGGTTGCGAAGCGCATAACCACTCGGACCGCTCCAATTTACAGGAAAAATTTTCCGTTCAGTTTATTATTATTATTATTATTATTATTATTATTATTATTATTATTATTATTATTATTATTATTATTATTATTATTTATTTATTTATTTATTTATTTTTGCCATGATTAATATTCAGACAACACTGCTGTAATAAACATATATACGAGAACAGAAATCGCCTCTTCACAAAGCACTGGGTTTTTTTTCCCTCAATAATTCCTTAATAATAAATGGCAGTAAATACTGTCATTTATCCGCTAATTATCAAAAACCCAAGAATCATGCGCTCACCAGTAGTCAGATAAATTAGTGCATTAGTAATGGTAACGTCTGCTGAATATTTGGGCCTTCAAGGCTGCAGGCCCGAAACCCTGAATGGACTAAACACATCGAATATTTGACGCTGCATTGCAACTACTACCGATAACGCGACCTGATAGCTCATTTTTTACCCGACTGGATATCTTTTGATTCCATGGGAGCGCCAATTTTTCTGGCTTAGTTGAATTACCGTGTCTTTTAAATGTTCAGTAGCAATTTCTGGGAGACCATCTATGAGGAGATCATTTTTATACTGTTGTTGGTTGAGGAGTTCGTAATGCTGTTTTAAGAATTTAGTTCTTGCCGTAGTTCCGCTGTCTCTTTAATTAAGTTATGCTGTCTTTTTGTTAGCTCTTTAACGCTGATTTTAATTTCCGTAACAGTCTGCAATACATCTTCTATAGCACTATCATTAAATTTAACAAATTCCTCGTATTGGTTGAATTTTTTAAAAAAAAATATTATTAAGAGAGACCTCCAAGGAGCCAGGACTCATTGAGGAAGGCCACAAACTTAACGCACCAGCTATCATACTTATTCTTGAATTCTTCATTCACACTGCTCACTCACAACATCCAATGGCAATCCATTCCAATCACGCACCACCCTATGATAGAAAAATCTAGCCCTCACCCCCTTCTTTTAGCGGCATTCATTCTCAGCTTACAATGATGCCCTCTTGTCCTTTCTCTACCCTCCACAAAATGAAAAATTCCATCAATTGAAATCCTGTATGATCCTTTCAGAAGTTTGTAAGTCTCAATCATATCGACCCTCTTTCTCCTGTTTGCCAGTGTCTGCAGTCTAAAAATTCTCAATCTGTCTTCATTATCAGTATTCCACAACCCCGATATCATTTTTAACATTCTCCTTTGCACTCTTTCCACTGTATCAGAATCATCATAATAATAATATTTTTGTCTTGGTCCACATCTATCAGTATTATTTATAACTATTTATCTAAAAATGAATTTTGCACAGTATCAATAATACATTCTGTAACATCCTGTAGTAAACTGAAAATATAATATATCAATTGTATTAAAGATCAAAGAATCTACTTATCTTAATTAAATATATTGAATTGCGTGAATTGTAATTGTAAATAATATTTATGTTAATACTTCGTCAAACTATCAAAAAATGCAAGTATATATAAACTGAAACAGATAATCATGTAATCTGCCCTATGTAACTGTGAACTATAATTGTAAACTATTACTGTGATTATTATTACTAATAATAATACAAATAATAATATAAAAATAATTTTTAAAATATTATTTTGTGTTCGAGAGAAGAAAAATATTCGAGTGAAGGAGCAAAAAGCTGATGAAATGAGTAGAATTGGTGTTAATATTTATGCAGATGATTATTCTTCTCTTTCTTTCAAACTGCCATTGAATTACATTGCTCAAAAATTTGTCTGCAACCAAAGATTATTTTAAATCATAATAGGAAACAATTTGGTTAATCATCTTTGCTTAAAGCTTGTTTATGAAAAAATTTCAATTTATAAATTTTCATTTATCTGACTCTATCATTGTCAGTTCTATTATTTGATTCTCTGGTTAACATATTACTGAAAGAAGACATATATAGTTCCGCAGATATACACTGCTTGGAAAGAAGCCAATGGATACCATAGTGTGAGGAACAAGCATTCCTGGCACCCACTTTAATAACATGTAGGACCTTCTTTCTCTCTACAATAACTACAGCAATCTTAAGGGGTATACTTTCCACAAGAGTACGATAGCGATCAATGGGAATTCTGGACCATTTTTCATGTAAATATGTAATGAGTTCCTAGGCTATTGTGAAGCTGACGTCCCTTGACCTTATCCGAAGCTCCACTTCCTACCATAGATGGTCAATAGGGTTGAAATCAGGAGATGTGGAGGCCAGTCAAGTGAGGACGCTCATGTCCACAGACCACGCAATTACAGCAGCAGCAGCATCCTTATGATGCAGTGCATTGTTTTGCTGAAAGAGACAATCGTCAGCTCCATAGCAGCACCACAAAGTAGGAAGCATTGCAATGCCCAGAATGTTTAGATACCTCTTGAAGTGCAATGTTCGTGGCACCACAAACAGAGTTTCGAGGCCAAACCAGGAAAAGCAGGACCATATCATCACATGTCACCTCCGCATTTCATAGCTGGAGTTACGCACTCTGGTAAGAGACGTCACTGACCATTCTCCACATGGAATTCATAATCGATATTTTTTTGCGAACTCTATCATTAATATAGATTACAATGCATATTAATAACATCGTTATTATCAGAGTGAACTCGCAATACATTTGGAATAAATTTTACACTATATGTGTAGAATTTCTTTGAAAAATAATAAAATGTTTAATTATATATACTGTATATCAATATTATTAGTAGTAGTAATAGTTGAAATTGCCAGTCCTAGAGCTCATCGTAAGAAGCCATTCCATAAGCCTCTAACTCCACTCTTCCATATGTTAAATATTATTTTGCCTGTAACTTGTGTAAGTACCCAGTTCCAATTTGTCCTCTTTTGAAAAAGAAATGAAGTTTTGTAAGAACTAAGCTCGTAGTCTTGTAAGAACTTTGTAAGAATATACTCAGTCAGTATGACAAAGGATAACTCAAGTGAAGTTGAAAAAAGCCCTTATGAATATTTCAAATGAGATCAGAATCCATATATCCTCTCTCAAAAATGGAATCTAAAAAAATTAAATGGCAAAAACAAAGACACACTACAATATTAATCAAAATGAATAAGTCTTTGATGACAGTTTAATATCTTTCGGCTCCAACCTGCAGAGAAAAGTCTTACAACTGGATATCAGTTCACATAACAGTTAGCAGACATTAATATCGGTTTCGACCATACAGGTACTAAATCCCCAATGATAGTGTTCCTCTTATCATAGGCATCCCTTCCTTCATCTCAGATCACTCCATCTCAGATCAAACCACCCAAGTCAGGAAGTACCAACTGAAAAATCATCAATACCCTCTTGCAAGAACCATAATATGTGACCACTCTCCAGGCTTTAATCTGAAAGCTCACTCAATCTAAAGAGATGACAGATCAATGAAAATATGGTGGCAGTCTTAAATCCCAAATAAAATCATTTGGTTTGGACAACATCAAAGTCCTCATAAAAATCAACAGAGAGACATCAGGATTAGGCAACATTATCATCAGCCTTACTATCTCTTAGAAGAAAGACCTTTGCATCAATGTCCATCTTTCGGTCATATAAGTGCACTTGGAACACACAACTAATGGAGATCTTTCGGATCATGGTGCATAAATGTAAACTTATCAGATGCTACCGCCTCTTCGTTTCAAGAGAAAGAGACTACGGATTTAGCTTATCTTGAATCTAAGATTACATTCTGCAGAATCTTCTTTCTCAAGATTATGTAAATGACATACAGTTACTCACCTACTGCTACAATATATTCCGAAAAAATATACCAGAAGACTATCGCTGTCCACATTCCTCCAAATAGCTGATGTTCAATGCTGTCCTAACAATCGAACCGAGACACTATTCAAGGCTGGAAACACAAGGAACTACATTACATTGTAAAAGG
Source organism: Typopeltis vanoorti (assembly GCF_054136105.1). NCBI lineage: Eukaryota > Metazoa > Arthropoda > Arachnida > Uropygi > Thelyphonidae > Typopeltis > Typopeltis vanoorti. The sequence continues at coordinate 109,975,894 of NC_143564.1, forward strand.
ATCATCCTTTCCAGTTGTGCTAACAGACCCTCCGTTCCAAAAAAAAAAAAAAAAAAAAAAAAAAAAAAAAAAAAAAAAAACATATCATGGACCTCACAATCGGAGAGTGTCTTTTCTTCGCAACATGAAAGTGGGCAGAAATCAAAATCAATGGAGACATTCTAACTCAGATCCTAAGGAGAAAAACATTAAACACATTTTAATAATAATAAAAAAAAACACAAAAGAAAACCCACAATATCAATGAAGTAAAATGGTAATCACAAAAAGTCTTTCAAATTCCGAAACAGAGCAAAGCATCCAAATCTCCACCAGAAATTCCCGCGAACTACTCTTTCAGTTCATATTAATCGGCACCGCTCTATCACTACAGTAAAATATAATATATCCTGATGTCACTGCATCTGGCCGTTCCATCTGCATTCACCTCTTCACATTCATACACAACATCTAATTTCCATGGAAACCTTTCGTATAAGGCAGGAGCACTAACGCAGGCGCAGATATCTAGTGGAAACGGTGAAACAATATTCTGCCAACGTCAACAAAGCTCATCGAATGCAAACCCATTGATTCAGACGTTTGCATGTTCCGCGATAAAAGTAGAATACTAGGATAAAAAAAAAAAAAAAGACTGACTCTTATCAGTTATCCCCTGGCCAATGTCCAGGGGATAACTGATACATACATTCATACATTCAGTCAAATACACATTTTAGAAGACTATCAGCATATACTACATACGACTCAGAAAAGACATAGGATGGGAAATTATTTCCTCATTGCAGAAAAAGCCATTATCTACAGTGTTCACCTAAAACAAGAAAGGGAAAATGATCATCCATCAAACTCACGGTCAAAATGAACCCTTATGTGGAGCCTAAGCATGAGACTATGCAGCAGAGTATTATATATTATATATTATATAATATATATATAATATATATATATATAATATATATATATATATATATATATATATATATATATATATATATATATATATATATAATGATGACCAACGAAGCCACTCTGTCTGCTGGAATAGATCAGAAAATATCTTTCGCTGTGATGATGAGTTTGAAAGGAAAATCGTAGAATCAAGAGAAATCCTACTGAACCCGGTCCACTTAAACAACAATTATAACATCCCAGATAGCCATGCTGCAGTTATTCAATATTGGCGTTCACGTGAACCTGCACGCACAATTGCAACAAACAATGGCACGCCAGTTGGAACAACTTGAAAAAATACAACGTTTTTATGTATCGATTATGTGAGGCAATTTGTACCTGTAATTTCCAGTTTGTTAAATAATTTAATGTTTATTAGTATTCTTTTCCTTTATAAATACCTGAAGAAGGCTGCTATATGCTGAAAGTAGTAGTATTTATCATTAAAATCTTTATATGTTATCTCGGTCTTATAGTCATTAAATCTATATTTTTTTCAAATGTATAACAACCGAGTAAAAGCTGATCATCACATATATACATACATATATATATATATATATATATATATATATATATATATATATATATATTAAAATTTTAAAAATGGAAAAACTTTCTTGTGTCACACAGAACGTGTATTTTAATCCAGTTGAAATAAAAAATATATATCTAAAGTCTATCCATGTTTTCATATTCAAATTTCTTACTAGTTGTAAACCGTCATATCGAAATTTTCTGTAGAAAAATGCAACGTAAAAACAGGGATTGAATACATAATTTAATAATTGAATTAAATGCTTACACACGCGAACTATAACGTGTAAAGATTTAATTAAGATAGTTGTTAAATGATTTATTTCATTCCTGTTCCTCCTAGTTATTTTTCTATAAAAACTAGGACTTGAATAACTATATATGATGTTGTTAATTATACTTTTTTTTTTAAATAAACGCTATAAATAAATACATTAAATATATTTATATATAAATATATTTAAATATAAATATTAAATATATACACTGTGAGGAACAAACAGCCATGGCGCCAACCTTAATAAGATGTAGGACCTTTTTCCGCTGCACTGACTACAGCGATCCTAAGGGGCATGCTTTCCACAAGCGTTGGCGATCAATGGGAATTTTGGACCATTCTTCTTGTAGGCATTTAACGAGGTCCTGGCTGTTGTGGGATGGACGTCCCTTGACCTCATAGTCGCTCCAGTTCATCCCACAGATGATCAATAGGATTGAGATCCGGGCTCTGTGGAGACCAATCAAGTGTGGTGAGGTTCATGTCCACAAACCACCGGTTAAAGCAGCAGCCTTATGACACGGTGCATTGCACTGCTGAAAGAGACAATGGTCAGTTCCGGAGAAACGCCACGAAATAGGAAGCATTGCATTGTCCAGGATGTTCAGATACCTCTTGGAGTTCAATGTTCGTAACACCACAAACAGAGATAAGAGACGTTTACAGGATATTCACTACAACCACACCCGTTCATCTGCTCGGCAGAGAGGGTGGCGTGATTCGTCGTTCTATAACATAGCTTTCCAAAGTTCCACATCCCACTGATTCGGATAGTGTACAGTAATGTAGGGCTTGCATATTGCAGTCATACCATGGTAACCCATGTTGTGAGCCTCTGTTCTGAATGATTTTATACAGATTTGTGTTCGAAACGATGCCCGAAACACCGCATTCACCGTGCTAGCCGAAGAATGGCTGTTTTTGCAGATTATCTTTCGTACACCCTACGGTCACGTTCGCTGAGTGTGGTGATTCTTCCACTGCGAGTAGCACTTGCAGTTAACTACCTGAGCTTCCATCTCAGTATGGTATCACTGATTGCTGATCTGGATTGGCCCAATTTTTCAACAAGATGCCGAACAGATAGGCGTGCGATTTCTCAACGGTTCTTTCAAACTCCGTTAGTTCCCATCCCACAGCAATTCCACTCGGACAGAGTTGTACTGACTTCGGAGCATCATATTCTTGCAATTTATTCCGGCTACAAACACGTGACTCGTTACACGATGCCACTTGCCCAACGAGGTGTCCGTTGACTTCTTTACAAGCAGTGTGTGTATGGTGGATAGCCAGGGCCATTCGTTATCTTTACTTGTCAATGTTCTAACAATAGTATAACACAACTGTGATTACACTGAATAAAAATTACGACATTAGTAAAAAAATTTTTTATTTCATGAAATATAAATTCTTTAACTATATATATATGAATTTATATTTATATTAAATATGCTCTTCTTTACTTAAGGATAATAAAGTATTCTTGCACTATTTAGTCAATATAACCACTTATGTGTAGGCATATACGAGTTTTTGTGATTTCCTGAAGGGTGCTGAACCCAGCAACCTACCTGATATTTTTAAAGAAGTGAGAGAAATTAGCATAATTTTCCCCCAGTATACTGTAATTCTGGTATCTTATATTATTATTACATGGCGCCTTCATGAAGTACGAGGACTCGTTGTGGGAGACCACTCTACTTACACAATTCACTTCTCTAGTTTCATCGTATGTTAACCACCAATAGTATGGTAATTTTGACATCCTGACAACAATCTAACAGATATCTTCCAACCCAACCGTGCATGTCGGGTCGTTGTTCAAATTAATATATGACTGGATTTTTTAAAGCGGTATGAAAATATAACTTTTAGCTTTTACTAGTGAGTCGTGTCAGAAAAAAAGAAAACGTCTTACCTTACTATCATACTTCTCTAGAGTCATGGAATTGCAACAATATATAAATATCTGATACTTTACCATACAGGTCTTATAATGAAGAAATATAAAAATAACAGAAAACAGTCACTCATTAGCATTAAAAACCATGCTCTATCACCGTATCATACTGTCTAAAGAACATTGTTACTCTCGTCACCAGTGGTTAAGTATTCAAAATAAAAATTCCAAACAAAAATCGTCCCAATTTTTTAGAGTAACCAAACCAATGTAATCTGCCAAATTATTACAAATTCGTTTCTTTATTAATAAATAATGTTTCTTATACTTCGTACACTTCTAGGTAAAGTTAGCATTGTCAGACGCGCGCTAACGATTACAGGGGAGACAGCATGCGTCTTCGGCAAGTCAGTTGATGTACTGGTGAGTCAGAACGATGTGAATAGGCTGGCTGTGTGGATAAACAAGTGGGAATTCAGTTCAGTATCAATAAATGTATGTTTTTTACTTTGGAGCTCGAAAATGTAACCCTGTTTGGTTTGTATTACAGGCGGGTCGATAGAGAGTTCAAGTTCAAAGGACATATTGAAAAGGTGATGAAAACAGCACAAATAAATGTTATATTTTAATAACATTGACAAATAAAGATAAGGAGGTGGTCATCGCACCGTACGAAACTTTGATAAGACCGAATGTGGACTACGATGCACAGATTCTTTTGTATTATCTAGGTGATGAGTAAGCCTTGGAGATGGCAGATAGCCGTCTCCTTTTCTTTACTTGTCAATGTTTTTCTTACTATAGTATACTTTAGTGTATTATAGTATGAAATAACAGTGATTATATTAAAATAAAAATTACTACATTAGAAGAAAAAATTTTTATTTCATGAAATACAAATTTTTTATTTTCATTAAAAAAAAATCGAAATAAAATGCAAAAAAGGAAAGAAGCTAATTTTTGTTTGTTTGTTGAGGTGAAATAAAAACTTTGAGCCAGTTCTACTGCTAACAAAAAAGTGTCGGGCTATTTTTTTAAAGCGGTATGATAATGTAACTTTTAGCTTTTACTGGTGAGTCGTGTCAGAAAAAAAAAGAAAACGTCTTTCCTTACTATCATACTTCTCTAGTGTCATGGAAATACAACAATATATAAATATATATATTGCTGCATTTATATTTTATATACACACACACACACACACACACACACACACACACACACGAAAAATATTATTCATATGTTTGAAGTAGGAGAAGGAATCGGCTGAGATAGTGGAGACACGAATGTTGAATAAATTTAAAGTAAGAGTGGATAGATTTGTTATTCTTACTTGCCTTGATGAGTCTTTAACTACAGGAAGTGTGTGAAATAATAATTTTTTGACAATAGCAAGATTTATCACGTATATGTAATCAGTATTCAATATATATATATATATTGAATAATAATATTAATTATTATTATTAATAATTGAATAATAATAATTATTATCTATTCAGTAAAATAAAAAAAAAAGTTAGCTTATTGGTAGTTTAACCAAAAAGGCAAAAACGAAACACATATATTGCCTGGTTAGAGTGGCGAAGTACTCACCCTTCAGCTAACAGGCTGCGTAGGAGATTAAAAAAAAATATTGATTTAAAAAATCCTTAGCCTGCTTGCAGCACTAAAGTAGTATAGGTTCACAACCTTTCGCAGGGAGGAAAGACACATAAACACACAAAAAAAATAATACAGATTTTATTTTACTTAAGATCGAACTATTAAATGGAATTTAATGAATATCCAAATGCACACATTCATCGCTATGTGTAGGGTCAGGGAACTGTGACTTACTTAATCAATAGGGGACGGGGGGAGAGAAAGCTCCACAGTACCTTAAAATGATTCACAATTTAAAAGCACATCACCAGTTGACATATTAATGATTACTGACCTGAAAATAAAACATTCGTCTATAAAGATAAAGCAAAAAAAAAAAGTTTAGGACAATCGAAATGCTAATCGCTTGGCACGCCATTTTGTCTAGAGTTTTTCGGATTATGCTTTTAATACTATGTTTGCCTATATAATCACCTTACTCGTTGGCCTGTTTATTTCTTTCCTGCATTTGAACTTTGGTGATCAAAATGTACAGATATAGAAGTAGTTCAGTACTCGTTTAGAATTAAGGGGGGGGGATAGGAAGAATGTATGAACAGAAGGCATGAGGACATGTTAACTGAGTTAGAAAAATTATTTATTGGAATAAGAAAGAGTAAATGAAAATATAACTGCAATGAAAGATAAACTAACACAACAAAGACACAGAAAGAGAACACAAAGAAATACAGAATGAAAGCCAGAAAGAAAGAACATCTGCTAGAAGAAAAGAAAAAAAACTGAAGATAGTAAACAAAGATAAAGAACGCTGGTAAAGAATGCTACAGAATCAAAAATCCTTATTTGTTATTTATTTCATTTACTGCTGAGAAATTATTATTTTTGCGAATAATTTACAATCAACTTTTATGCTTGAAAGGTGAATATTAATTCCGGTTCTAAATATTTGTTTAGTCGGTGAAATTTCGAATTGAATACTAGCCTTCAATAAATAGTGCATTTGTGACTCTTCTATATTGTGACCAGTCCATTACCGGATAGTAGGTTAGTGGAGTCATCAATAACAGAACTTAGAAAGCCAGCAACAGACTTGTCATTTTTGAGTGATAAGTACCGTTAATCTTCCGGAGCACTTGTCTTTCCCTCTCAATCCGCGCACTTGAACATCCCCGACTATCCATCTGAAGTAACAAGTTTACGAATCTGTCGTTGCTCTTAAGCTGACACCGTGAAATCGATGCTGAGGACTTGGGGCGAAATGAAGCCGTTTCCTCACTTAGTTAGAGTCAATGGTAGGACTAGCATTTTTCCTTAAAAAATGGTGATTCGAACTATGCAAAAAAAGAAGGCACTGCTTAATGCATGTTCTCTATGCAGATTTTATTAGCACTAATTCCCAATATAGCATACCGCGAATCACTTAAATATGACTGCAGAATCATTTCCGAATCACTGTAAACTGCAAACCTGGTAACTTCCTAATGAACAGTCATGTTGTCGAAATTTACCCGAATATGAACAAATTGAATTATTTAAATTATGAGCAGACTGTTGCAAGGTTCCTCTTCAGCTGAACAGCAAAAACCCAATAAAACTGACTTATTTTTAGCTGGTAAAAGTAATCAAGACGACTAGTTTCAGCCGAAATTTCCACACAGTAAATTTTTGTCATGCAATCGGAGAAATAGGGGAAAAAAATCACTAGTACATAAATTTGGCTGATGTATGCGTCTTAAAGGCAGACTAGAAACTGATAGAAAACAATAAGTAAGCAAATAAGCCAATCGAGGTGCACGAAGTTCACCGCACAGTTCGAAATCACATTTCATCTGCGCTCGCATCACAGTGGCAGGATAAAGTATGATTGATCGAACTGGAAAAAATTCCATTGGTGAATGAAATGTCTATTGAATACTATTTGGATTCTGTTTTGAAATGCATATACACATACAACTGTCAAAGTAGACATACTTGGATTATTTTAGTATACACATGAATAAGTTTTCTGTACCAGTAATTTGCTTTATTTCCATTAAGAGGATCTCCAAAATTCCTTAAGGATATGCAATCAAGAACCTTTAAAGCTTTAAGACGCATGTTTCTGCATTCCAGCATGATATTTTCTCTAATTAATAATGTTTTCAGGAGTTCAAATTCGATAAATCAAAAACAGTAAGATGTAGAATATTGGAGACAGATGTTCATTGTTCCATGACCAAGACAATTGCTCGTTTTGTTTTGCCAGGTGCTTCAAGAAATATTAGATTTGAGTCGGGCTGTATTTCTTCTCATTACACAACACATTCAAAGATGTTTCGAACCTTTTCTGTTCTATTGTTCATCTGCTTTTTTAAAGAACTGTTCTGATTTTCTGTTTCTGCGAGGTGAATGAATTATTATTCATTCACCTCGCAGAAAAGCGCTTCATCTTAACATACATAAGATGAAGAGCTCTTTCAATTAACCGCTGGTCAGTCAAGTGTAATGTTGATATTAATTTTCATAACTTTCCTCCTTAAAATTTAATTACTGAAGACTGCTTTTTTTTTTTTTTTTGAATGCTTACATTCCTAAAATTGTAGGATCCGATTCTAACGATAAGTAAATAACTTTCACTCTCCAAATATTCGTCCTATCCATGAAATCTAACAATTGAAATTTGAATGAATGAAAGAGAAGAAGTATGTCTTCGTCAAGTCCCACAAGATACATGAATTTGTCTTTCCAATGCACCATTCACTCTTGGAATATCACTAGTATATGCGATAGGCAGCAAAGCTCGAAATGGTGTATTACATACTAACCTAAAGGTTGACAGATTGGCCGCAAGGGGCGCGTATTTATATAACATCAATAATTAATAATTATTAATGTTATATAAATACACAACAGAAAACAATAACTAGCGATAACGAGTGTTATCGCCAGTTATTGTTTTTCTGTTGGCTTGAGTTTGTCGGTTCAGTTTCGTCATTACAGCACGCTTTGTTTTCATGTCGGCGCTGTTTATTAGTTGCACTGCTTATTAGGTTATATCATTTTCGAAATGAGTGACAGGAAAAAGGACAGAGTTTGATTTAAAGATTTTTAACTTCTTCCGGGAGCTTTGAAACGTTACAAATATTATTTTGAGGTACTTTTGAACGGTTTCCTTGGTTCAAGAATGAACAAATATCTGTTCAGAATTCTGCGTTAAATTCGTCAGGATGCATCAGAAATGAATTCCTGCCGATTAAACTTTTCAACCGACAGCATTATTAAGTATGCTTAGAAATTTAAGGAAGTTATTTGATGGTGATAATTCATAAGCAAAATTGGTTGTTTCACCATGGTGATGCTCAAGCGCAAGCTGTGTCTATAGGCACAGCATGACAAAAAAACAGGAGTTTTTGGCGAAGAACAACTGGACTATGTTTCCGCATTCTCTCCCACCCAGAAATCTGGTTGTTTCCTGTGACTTCTTTTTTTTTTTTAATCGAGATGAAATTTCAGTTTACAGTAGGATAGCATTTCAAGAGGATATTTCAGATTGGTAAGGCTAACCTGTTGGAACTGTAGCCCAAAACAACTATGGCTATGCATCAGTGTATTATGCTTGTTAATGACGCATGGTCTTGGGTTTATTTTTCTGTGGGATGAAAACATCCGATTTTCTTGGGGCGGGGGATCCTTCCATCACCTTCGGTTGAAAAGGCTTCATAAATTCTCTTTGTGTTCTAGATGGCAATCTTCCGTAACTCTCCAGTGACAACCTTGTTCTCTGGTTGGAAAGACCTAAGTTACAATCCAGACTAGGACAGGAAGAACCTTTATATGGACTTTTCATCCGAAGTGAATTAGCCGGTCTCATACGGAGGTGGAAGAGCTATCCCTCCGGAAAACCAGGGATTTTCATCCTGAAAAACAAGTAAAGTGGCCAGAAGAACACACGCAGTTAACGTATATGATCGACTTGCCACATAGCCTTAGTTGCTCGGCCATATAATTCCAAAGAAATAAACAAATTTATGCGGGGTATGAAGAAAATCTTTTCAATCAAAGAGCAAATATCGCGACATCCTTGTGACTGCGCTAAAAGGCACGACATTTCGGAAATACAAGACAAATGCAGATACATTGTATGCGATCGCAAAAGGCAATACTTCTAGCTGTGGGAAAAATATAAGATATATATAAATTCACGGGGAACTATTCTTAGGGGAATGACGACGATCACTGAAACGAAGTTAAGCCTACAGTTTTATTTTCAGCTGTGCTGGAAACTTTGGGAGAAAATTCTCTAAATAACTCTTTACGATCTCCTCATTGTATTTGTTGGCGTCAATATTATGTTTGGACAAAACTGTCTTAAGTGGAAACATAATCACATACGAGTATGTTTGACTTGTAAAGAAGATAATCGTACTGAGTTGACCATGTTTAGCCAAAAATTATAGTATAAATTTCGCTAAGTAATCACCAGTATAACAAAACCGTACTACAGTTTTGTTATACTGGTGATTTCATTTTCGGATAGCTGCCCCTTTATGCGTCCAGAAAGAAGTATTGCATCGATGGGAACATTTCAAATTTTCAAATATAAATATACCAGTAATCTGCAGTGGTGAAACAAAGTGTTAGGCCTATTTATAGGCATCACGTCAACGAAATTAACCACTGTGGCTTCGATGCTGAATTTTTCTACGCAAGAAAAATTCAGCATCTTGGGCGTGGACAGCAGGATTTTCCCCCAGTTTATCAGGGGTTTTTCATCCCGCAAGCAGGCAAACCGGCCCAGTGAACACACAAGGATTACAGTCATGAATATCACCCTTAGGGGATGCAGCAGAGGAGTGGCGAACCGTCTGCATTAATACGCCAGTAACCCCTCATTAGGAGGGGACTCAACCCGTCCTAGGACGGACGAGAAGGATATAGGTTATATATTTATTTACAATTGCCATTGCTTATATTCTTCGAATAAGAGAGAATAGAAATTATTGTATTCGTTTTCAACGAAGGGAAAAGCTCAGCTGGATTTGGGATTCGAAAGATACACCTATCTGGTAAGAAGCGGGGGCTGAAAGAACGAAAAACCGGCCCGCCTAGAGTAATTCTTTCCTAGTAATCTAGAAACCATGTATTCCTTGATTGGGGATTTCCATGGAGTACATTACCCGAATGAACATTTAGCGTCGTCTTCAGTGATGCAAAGAGCGTATACAGTGGGATGTGGAAGCTTGGAAATCTGAATTATGGAGCGACGAACCACGCTACATCCTCAACCGAGCAGATGGACGGATGTGGGTATGGCGGATGCTCGTGAATGTCTCTTACCAGAGTGCGTAACCGGAACTATGAAATTCAAGATGGTAGTGTGATGGTATAGTCCTGTTTTTCCCGATTTGTGGTGCCACGAACATTGAACTCCGAGAAATATCTGAACATCCTGGACAATGCAATGATTCCTATTTTGTGGCGTTTCAATAAGACAATGCAACGTGTCATAAGGCTGCTGCTGTAACTACGTGGTTTGTAGATATGAACGTCATCACACTTCACCTGTCCCTGGCCTCCATAGAGTCCTGATCTTAGCACCACAGTACATCTCTGGGATGAACTGGAGTGTCGAGTGGGGTTAAGGGAGGTCCGTCCCGTCTAGGACCTCATTATCTTCTAGGCATATAATGAGGTCTTAGGGATGGACCTCCCTTAACCCCACCCGACACTCCAGTTCATCCCAGAGATGTACTGTAGTGTTAAGATCAGGGCTCTGTGAAGGCCAGGGACAGGTCAAGTGTGGCGAAGTTCATGTCTACAAACCACGCTAATTCATCTTCGGTGTTGAAACACTCTCATAAATTTCTTCGCGTCCTAGTCGGGATTCGATTCCACCTCTTTCCAACCAAAGGACATCTTCGAAACTAACCGAGGTCTTATTATTGGTCTTATTATTATTACGTGACACCTCCAGGGAGTCCAGAGACTCATCGAGGGAGGGCACCTACTCTACAACTCTCTGTCTCCACCACTCAATCCATCAACAAACTGCAACTATCATCATCACCACTACACCAACGCCATCTACCACCCACCATCACCACTAGTATTTTCACAAACAATCACAAACATCCATGCCTACGGCGGGATTCGAACCCGCAGCCTGGAGAGCAGATACGCTAACCACTCGGCCAACCAAGCCGGTTAATTTTTCCTGGATATTTTCGATTAAAATGACGTGTCTGTTGTCTGAGTGGTGATGTGTTCTGTTGTTTAATATAAATTTATTCACCTAGTTAGTTAAAATAGCGCCTCTGTAGCTCAGTTGGTTTCGATTATGCTTTTTGTTTGGAAAGGCATGGATTCGAATGCCGTCGAGGACGCGAAAAACCTTTATCAGGGCTTTTCAGTATAAGATGAGTTTTTCTGTCTCATACCAAGGCGAAAGCGTTTTTTCTCCCGGGAAATCTGGTTTTTCATCCAACAACTGGCTAGGACAACACACACACACACACACACACACACACACACACACACACACACACACACACACACACACACACACACACACACACACACACACAAAGTACGCACAAAAATATATATTTACGGATAAGACCTTATCCTAAAATGATGATTACGATAGTTAATCTGGCCAAGCAATGGGCCTCAAAGGTCACAGTTTATTATTGTTATTAAGTGTGTTAATCCGTTTATTCGATTAACTATCATAACGTTTTCTCTAATTTGGACAGTTTGATGTTATTTTAGACTTCCATATCGAACTTATTAAAGTAATTTTCACTTGAATAATGAAGCTGGAATATTTGTGATAGATCAAGAAGATAACCTGATTCGGACTGAACTCGGTTCGATGTTGCCTATTTTGAAAGAAATTTTAATATCACTTTCCTTAATACGAGCCGTATAAAGTCGTCAATACCAATTGGTATGATATATCGTAATATTTTCAGACTTATTATCGATAAAGACATTAAGACTTTTCGCTACAGTCGGGAGAAATTTAATTACCACTTCCATTCTCTGTATTATAACAAGACTGTTATTTTGATAAGTAAATAAATAAATAAATGAATAAAAAAAATCTCCCTCGATTACCATTACATAGCCCAGCTTTCCTTGTCAGTGTAATAAGTTTCTCCCTCACATATTGCCCAACTTTGACATTTAGCTATTTTCATCGTGCTCATTTCAAGCAAGTTATGTCTTCGAGTTCTAAACACGAAAGAAGAGCAAGAAAGGAGAGCACTTTACCTTCAGCATAATTTCACATTTTACAATTTTAGGCATATAATGTGTTTACCTCATCCACTTTACCTAAAGTAAGTAACAAATTATCTTCAAAAATGGATTTCGACAAAATGTAATCTGTTGTATTCATAATAATATGTTATTCTGCACTTACCATGACAAAGCAATGGGGTACTAGCATTAATTCATACTCAGCATTTCCATTAAATTAATGGAAATTGGTCTTTCCTTAATTTAAGTAATTTAGTTTAATGGGCCCTTGCTAGTGAAAAGAGTAAAAGAACCATACTCGATGATCTGAGAATGTCATCAATCAGGATTCTGTTGTCGAGCGAATCATGTTATAGTATTACCTGACACCACACTGTTTCTTGGCAAAACTATACAGCTCTACTGTTTTTGATGATCACATAGATCTGCAGCGGAATACAATCTCGTATATGGTTTCCTTTTTAAAAGCGTAGTGAAGAAATATACATATCGATTTCGGATTTTAAAAATAGTACTCAGATTTAACCATTGATTATTAGTTATACAGAATTATGTCTTTGATAAGTTCGAGGTCTCTTGTAAAAGGTCTTGAGGTATGCTTTTAAATAAGAATTCGCACTTGAAGGTACGATTATATAAGTATGGCATTTTCTAATTTATAGGAAATATGCTAATAGCTGTAGATATCAGAAATCTCTGATATGAAGGATCATCATGGAAGAGTTAACCAATCGTAGCTTACCCAAACTGAGAGCCTGAGATGGCAAGTAGTATAGTGAATTCTCATGTTGTACAATAACATTGATAATAATAATAATAATAATAATAATAATAATAATAATAATAATAATAATAATAATAATAATAATAGCAATATTAAACATCGTGAACACCACAGACATCTTGAGCACATAAACCGGTGTCTTACTGAAATCAGAAACTGTTTCGTAGATGAGATGTCTTTACCACTCTCCTGGAGAAATGATTTTACGGCGGTCCGGGGTCATATTAAAGAAAAACAAGCTTTTAAAGTAGAAGAAATTTAAAAAAATCTTTCCCTTTATTTGTTTTCATACTTTCCTAACCCTCATATTAAAGAAGAGTGAGCTACTTCTCGAAGGCTATTTCTTATCTGAGTGAAAAAAGGCTACTGAGTAACCCAAATTTCACATCAAGTATTAGTGTTAATGTCATATTAAATTCAATGCACGGAAGCAAAGTTTATGCAACATCGACTTCAGAATAAAGATACAATACTAGGGAACAAAATGGATCACTACAACGATTCGAAACAAAATTATTGCATTTACGTAAATAAAACAACTAGTAAATCAAATTTAAGTAAAAAAAATCTTAACTATTATGAAACTATGCAATCTATATGACTAATGTATCTATATGCAGAATATATATTATTATACCATGATAAACCTTAAAAATTCCAGGTAAATTCCTTGTTCCTACAAAGTTCTTTCAAATTAATGAAAGAACCCTGTTTGCTGCTCTGGCTGCCTTATTATGTTTCTTAGCAAATTTTATGTTTGACTGATTTTTTTTCTAAAATTTTCTTATTGAATAAATAAAACTTCGATTATTATAAACTACTGTGCATTTTCTGATAATCAATAGTCGCACATAAAACTCGCACATAAATGATATTGGTGGGAGGGGCTTTGCCATACTATCCAGAAAATCACTAAACAGAAGCTTTTGCATAAACGAGTTGCTTAAATAAGCCTTGATATTTTCTTAAAAATAGTCTACATTATTAATACTTATTTAATAATTTTCTAATAATACTCCAGAGAATATGGAATAACTCCAGACAATTAAATAGCAATGCACATTTATCGAATCAGTCAGCAGTAGTTTAGAGGAAGATGATACATCGGAAATTAATAATTAGTATTTGAAAAGTTGAAAAGCTGTGTGTGTGTGTGTGTGTGTGTGTGGTGAATAGATAAATGAACAGATGGACTATATCTCTAAAAAGACCAATTATTTCCAACATTAGTCCTTCATGTAGGAAATGTCTATGAAGCATACATAGAATGTGTAGAACTTTAGTTTTACTTGAAGACAGAATTTCTCTGTGAATTTCATTTTAGGCCATTCTATATGACGAGCCACATAACTCTGTGTTTAACATTTTATATTCCTTTCCAGGTGCACTTCTGGCAAATGATATATTTGTCCAAGCAGATGGTGAGTGTGGAAATTGCCATATATTTTACGGACTCTTCATCTCCCTATTATTTCCCATCCAGTTGGCATCATACAAAAATTGCAAACAATGGTTTCTCTTTTTCTTGTTTTTTTACGCGACACATTCTTTTCCCCAAGTGTTAGAAAGCTTCCTCTCTTTAACCACCTTTACTATAGAATATATCCGAACAAAGAGTGCAGATAACAATCTCGTTTTGCACTCCGCAGGTGCTCGCGCTTTTCAATTCGAGAGAGATTCCCGTTTAGATAACCGTAACGGAAGATACAGTGTTGGCGGCAGTGCTAGGCCGCACGCGTGAGAGAGAGAGAGAGAGAGAGAGAGAGAGAGAGAGAGAGAGAGAGAGAGAGAGAGAGAGATGAAACACTGGACCTTGGTGGGCGGGTAGAGAAGAGATAGAGAGAGAATGAACCAATCAATAGATGCAACAACAACAACACCATATGCCATTATAAAATCCGAGTTAAAAATATTTCCGTAAAATCAAATTTCCAAAGTTCGATTACAAAGTGCAGGTGTGTGTGTCGGAGCTGCTAAGCGTTCTCGAATCAGCGCGGTGAAATATTAGCCAGGAAGTTGCGAGCCCACTTTGCACGCCTATCAGCATTCAGAATATTGAAACCATCTATATGGCTGAAATTTAGCAGCAGAGCAACAGATCAGCGTTACTGGCGGGCGGTGGTTCGTATCAGATGGAGAGATGAACACACAAATTATGTTACGCCCTTTCAGAGAACAGTGTTATTTCTTCCTCTTCCTTCCCCCTTCTCCCCCTACTTTCCCGTAAGAAGCGCGCTTTAAAGTTTTCCAAAGTTGGCGGAGATTTTTATTAATGAGTCTATCTTTAACTACTGACACTGCACGAGCGACTTTTGCTGTCTAATCCGTACGATTACCGAAATGGAACTAATAGAAGATATCGAGCCATTTGTACTCTCTCCAATATTTCCTTAGGTGGATTCCATCAAGAACACTTTTCCTGATATAGCGAGGGCTGTCAAATTTATAAAAGTGTAAGTGTGACAAGGTTTTATAGGTTGAAAATATAGCGATCAACCACAATATAGTGTGCAGGCGATTGAGTTCTCCGAATGTTGTGAGTACCTCCCAGACTGTGCAACTTATCTTCGTTATTTTAAACAACTACCTTGTTACTGCAATAATAAAGTTATGTGGAACCATATTTCAACATTAATACTAATCTTCACAGAAGTATTAGAAATCTAATGGTACATTCGATTACAGGCCTGACTTTGGTATCCCTTGCCTGATGAAGATTATATTTGTAATAGAGGGATAGAACAGGAACTGTGATTGATCGATAGCTACTTTCGTTAGTTTCTCAATTGCCCTGTATGAACACTTTTGGAAGCAATGGGAAAATTTCAGGAATACATAACAATGTATTCTTCATTGAAAATCTCCGCAAAAATTATAATGAAACGAAGAAATAATTAAAATAAAATAACTAGACATCTGTAAAATTGAATTACAGTAACTGTAACATAAAGACAAAAGTTACTATTTATCTCTGTCACACGTGAGCCATAAATGCAGACCAGAAACTTGTGAACATTCATGTTGCTATATTAAATAGCCTAAAGTTTGTAAGGATGCTTTTTATTACAGAATGACGATATATCTCTATACATGCCCATAGATATTCTGAAAAAAAAAAAACAGGGAGAGAAAATAGAAAATAAAAAACAGTGCGTATGTGTTTCTATAAAGCTGATTTGATATAAGTCGTTGCAGAAAGATATTATCAAAGAACAACTTTTCAATATAACTCACAACATACGAGATTTATTAACACTGTTTAACAAAATTTTAGTTTACGTTAAATGTGCAACAAATGAATAAGATATTATATACAACATTATAAAATCGTTGGGGGAAAGAAGAAAATGATACAGGCCTTAAAAGGGTATATGCTGTGCTCCCTGTCACTTCAAAGTCCTGGATTTATAAACAGTGACGACCTCGTCCTATGGATTGGTCTGACATGCAACAGGATATTCATGACTTCTTATATGTTGTTAGTGAAACTTTTTAAAATGGTTGTATTCAAATGGTTATGATTGATCAGATCGAAATCGGTGAAACATTGATTTTTGACATGATCAGTGGCTGATTATTCGTAATGAAATAAACAGCGAAATAAAAATGAAATTAACCTAAAGCTACTGGATATCATTAACCATTAATAGGTGTTGAAACGATATCTTAAAAACTTAGTGATAAATTATTAATTATTAATCATGCAAACAGTGTTAATGGATTGTGCAGTAAAATAGCAGCAGCAATTTTCCTTAAGGGACTGCAGTAACCATTTTCAAACTATTTGAATTGTTTTTGCCTGAATTCTATGCTGCACTGAAGTTCCATATCTTTGTTAGGAGAAAGATTTACAGAGAATTTGCCATATTCACCGAGTTTTTGTTTTCCGTTACTGAATAAGAACATCAACAAGAGAGAGAGAGAGAGAGAGAGAGAACATGATTGGAATTAATTAGAGATCATACGAGTATAAGACAGTGTCAGAAAAATAATGAAAAATTTATAGAACAAGACATTACTTACATAGATAAACAAAGTGATGTTTCTTGAAAAACAAATTACATGATAGTGATAATGTTTAAACATTAGCTTAGAAAAATGTGCTTCCATGTATCATGTTATATGATCGTGAGCGAACCATACAAGATTTTTATTATTAATATTATTTATTAAAATTATTAATAATTAATCATGTAAACATTGTTAATATTCAAACTGATGTTTTTAATACTTAGCTTTATCTGTTACCGATTTGTCATTAAAAAGTTTTAAACACATGCTAATAAATCATTCAAGCCACTTTCACTGGAATTAGATGTTAGGAATCTCATTTTACGGCCGAAGCAAGTAAGGCAATGAGCTAATGTGTTATGTCTGTTAACATACATGCGTTTTTTGGGAGTTTGCCTCTTCTTCGGGATGAAAAATCCAAAATGAAAATGAGTTTTTACGAGTAAGATGCGTAAGATCAATAGAATCAGCTGAATAAATTTCAAAGCGATTGGCATCAATTATGATCTACAGCAATTAACTTTAATAGACATAATATAATTTTATTAGCGTTCCCTGCATTTATTCGCAATAACTTCTATGACGCGAAATCAGCTGAAGAAAGAGTTATAGGTTCGATTCAATTCCAGTCATCGACTACAAGAAGACTTTATAAACTTTTTTCCCCAACTTGTTCTTGGATTAGTCGCATCTTGACGTAGGTAATTAGGATACTCTTCAGAATAAATTTAAATTAGTTCATTAGCAACTTAGACAAATCGACCTTAGAACACATGTAGTATTAAAAACAAGATAACAAGAGTTATTTGCTATGTTTCTTTCCATCGCAGATCTTCCAGTACTCCGACAGAAATGCAGTCTACTGCTGCGATGGGTAAAGATGGATACCAAATGGCCAACCAGTTTCCAAAAGACGCGGCTAAAAAGTGTGGCTCCTATTTTCTTTGCGGAATGAAATCGTGTTTATTTTGTTTTGTAGAATGTTTCAATGCATTATATTCCAAAATATTGATAATTATCTCAAATTGGTGCGAGTGCATTTCCGCATAATATTTAAACGTGCGTTCCATAGGTATTGTAAAATTGTAACAAAATAAAATCTTCCATTTCTAATTTTCAGCTGGTAAAAGAAGAGATTACATATTTTCTAATCATAGGATATAAAACAAAGTTATTTTTGAAATACGTATACCATTAAAAAAGTCAGCTTCTAATTGAGCTAAATTACATTCGTACGTCATCAGAATTTGTAATTTTGCATAAAAGTTAAAAATTGCATAATATCACGAATTTTGTTGTAGTGTTTCATTTTCATCTGCTCTTTTCAGAGTATTCGTCGACTAGAACTTTCCAAGAAACATTTCATTCAGCTCCTCCATTTTATCCTAATAGACGAACCCATAGTCAATTTCATTATGTTACAGAAATGGATAAAGATGACTATTGCCTGGTTTAAAGTGTTTAGCATTGTTTAACTAGAAAAGTATCCATATATTTTATGATACAGCGAACACTAAGATCTTAGTTTAGTTTTTCACACACACACACACACACACACACACACACACACACACACACACACACACACACACACACACACACACACACACACACACACACACACACACACACACACACACACACACACACACACAGAGAGAGAGTAAGAGAGAGAGAGAGGCATTTTCTATATGTGGGTAGAAGAATAAAATAAAAAAGATAAGAAAATGTCGAAATAGGTTAGTTATATTGTCAGTAGTTTCCTTCACAGTCCTACCATTTGTGCGGTGCAGTCAGTAGGATGATTTAGCGTATATCTAAGCCGCTTCTTTCTGATATAACCGTGCTTAGCATCACTAGGGGCGAACATGAAGGCTGGAGACTGATGACCACAGTCACCGCCGACAGACACATTTACAACAACTTTCACAGCAAATGGAAGCCTTTCCTCGATTTGACGGCGATTATTACCCGCGTAGCGTTCGCCTAGAGCTTCGGGGAGCTTCGGCGTGGGCCAGTGTGGCGTGTGAAAGTTTACATGTGTGTCTCGCTGTCCGTGGGCTGCTAATGCGATTGTCGATGTAACGGCGAAAACAACGTGTGGCTTCTCCACGCTGTCCGTTATCTGATGGAGCTCGATCGTCGCGATATTCAGCGCTCTGCAGCCTCCTTTTCCATCATCGCTGAGAAGCTTTCTAGGCTCGCTTCGTGTCATAGTGTGCTCCGGATGCTCGGTATGGACCCAAAAATCTCCGATATTATTCATAGATGGAGCCGCCGCCTTGTCACTGCCATTAATTTTGTGTCCGCCAAAACAGACAGAGGCCAAATAATGGAGCAGCGCAAGCAGCGAGTGTTTCTAATCAGTCACGAGCGGTACACTTGTCAAGGTCCGGGATGTTTCAAACTGATGGAGATCAAGATATTGACAGGATGACTCCAGAGGTCCATATCCGAATTATTCCACAACACTTTATATTTAAGACTGTTCTTAACACTATCTTTAACTCCACATATAAGGAATTAAAGATTTCTACACGTTTAAGGCATTAAAGATATTAAAATATAAACAGCTCTACTTCCGCCATCTGTAATTTACGCATATTGAGAAATAGAAATGATTACTAACATCTAATGCAAAATTCATTTTTCTTTGTAACCTAGACAACCGTTGTAAGGATAACGCACTATTAATGCATTTTCAGAAATGATTATTAAGGCCAGAAATGTACAGCTTAAGCTACATACTCACGAGATCTACTTATTACAACGTAAATCTTAGGTGCTGTTTATTAGATTTATAGGAACTGTAAATCATATATATATATAAATTATACTAAAATTTTAAAGTTGTTATAGATTAATCCATCCATATAAACAGAATAGAAAACTTAATACGTCTACTTTACTAAAAAATATAAAATGTTGTTGTTTGAAGGGAGAAGCTTCTTGAAACTATTAGAATTCCTTAAAAACCTAAAAAAAAAAAAATAGGATTTCGGAATCTCTTACGCAAGTTTCAAATTTTGTTTACTGCTGGTGATTTTGAGAAATTTAACAAGGGAAAATGGTCTAAAACCATATTTGGAGCACCGTGCAAGTCTGAAATGATAACTGTGCTGCAAATGTACAATACTTATGATGGTCTTCAATGGCGGTGGGGAAAATCTAAATAAGTTTATCAATGATTTATCACTGTTATTTTGCATAATTTTGCCTTTCATTTAATTTTCTATTACATGTCGATAGCGTGTAAAAAATAAAAACAAAATAATTTAAAAACTGGGAAAATACTTCTTAAAGAAATCGGATATGCACCTAAGGAAAATTTGCAGTACGTCGCTACAATGCAATATATCAAAAAATATAAAAACGACAAACATGTTTAATACCTACGAAATATATCTGTTTTAGAAATTAATACTTACTAAACGGCAATGTTTTATTACAAACTTTAACAACACATTATAAATTATAACAACAAATTTTAGCCTAGACCTTAAATGTTCTACAGAGTTAAAGCTTTGAACATTATCCGGCCATTTTGTTGTCAATTACATAAATCTGTCCTATACCCTTCCTGGACAAAGCATCCCCATTTCATGACGCTGAATTCATAACGGTTGGTTGTGGGCATCCTGATAACATCTGTCCCTTTTTCACATATGCATGAATTTCATTCAATCACCTAAAAAAAATCGTATTATGTCTTTAATTCTTTCTTGAGATTCTTTCATTTCGTTTTCTTGTTTTCACCCCATTTTGAAAAAAAGGAAAGTATTCACTGAATAGTTCAGACATATAGCTTAGACAAATAATAATTTTTTAACATCTTATTATTTCTCAGATATATTACATGCATACATACAATAATATATATATATATATATATGTGTAATAAATTTAGTTTAATCCTTAATCCCAGTGAGAGCAAACAAAGTTTGCGCCTGAAAATATCTTCAGGACTGAATATAGTGTTGTACTATCTTACCTGGGTAAGTGGTACAACACCAGGCAACTCGTAGCAAAGGTGGTGCAAGCTACCAACACTCCTATCCCAGTATCTCCCATAATGCAAAACACATCTCCTTGTGGATATGTATAATGTTATGTATTAAGGGATTGGCCACTACCCAGACTAGTTTCGACTTTTATTGAGGTCTCTTCAGTGGGAGCCAGGCCCAGAGTTGGAGATACCAGGCAGAAGCAGTAGCAAGGTCATTCTTACCTATAGGAGTTTCCGAAAGGTTTGCCACCTTTTTTTTTTTTTCAATGTTTTAAACCTGGTTTTAATCCATTTTCCAAGTAGGTATAATATATGTTAAAGATATTGGGAAATGGATTAAAACCAGGTTTAAAATAGCTTGATATCTTTAACACACACACACACACACACACACACACACACACACACACACACACACACACACACACACATATATATATATATATATATATATATATGATGATGATGATGAAACAGCCAATTTTTCTACTCACTGCAGGGTGAAGGCCTCTCCTATTGAGGGAGGTTTGGGTTCCACTACTCCCAGTATGGTGACCCAGTCCATATTGGGAGAGTGTATCTATACTTGGGTGAGTGAATGTATGAAGGTGGGAGACAATCACATACATCCATGCCTAAGCGGGATTCTAACCCGCAACCTCTTGGCTGGAGAGTGGATACGTTAACCACTTAACTGGCAGGTAAACTTAACTATATATATATATATAGTTAAGTTTACCTGCTTTATTTTTATATATATATATATAAAATACCTTACATGAACACAATTGTGCATAACAGATACTTGCACATACATAATATTTTTTTAAAATAATAATAATAATAATAATAATAATAATAATAATAATAATAATAATAATAATAATAATAATAAATAGTTACACAACGTATATTATTATAATATTAACAATGATAATTATTACAGATTTTTTTCATTTTTTACACTCTACATATACAATAACAAGATATTATTTCTCTATATAATAACTTTTAATAATAATAATAATAATAAAATATTTTCATCATTGTATATTTTATCACTAATATATTTTTTACATTCTTGGACAATTTTCTACGATTTTACAAATACGGTCTACCAATTCTTGCATCGTGCTGACTTTCTTCGGTTTGTGACCAGGTCTAGGCAGTTAAAACAGATTTTTTTAAATAAATTTTTTAACATTAGATTTACAATTGCAATGCCTGCGTAGATATTATCGTCTTCTCGAAGAGTGATAATTCTAATACGTTTATGAAGCCCAACGAATTTTTTAACCCATGTTAAGCAATGACTGCAAAGAATTATAAAAAAAGATTTAGTTTGTAACAGCATTCTTGCTGAGTGGCACCATTCATTATCAAAATCAATTTAACCTCGAGTTTTTTTTTCCCATCACATGAACTTTATTGGTGTCACCTTAGATGAAAACTTAATGATAACATGAACGTAAATTCATATAATCCTTTTTCTTAATTTGACTATTAAAATTCACTTGAAACGTTAAATTTCAAAATTGATCCTAAACATAAATTTCGGTAAATTTCATGGCCAGGAAGAAATTATTATGATTTGTGGTTTTGTCGAAAAGAAAAGTGCAATTATAGCAAAAGAAAGAAAAAGAAAATAAAAGTAAAATACGAATCGTTCATCCTGTAGACTTGGTAGTTTAAGCGAAAATCGCTGCTCAATAAGCGCATACGTCTTATTCCAAAGGAGAAAAAAAAAAAAAAAAAAAAGAAAATGAAAATGGAAAAAAAAAAAAAAAAAGGTCGACTTACTCTGAAATCGACTAAAAATTGCCTATAAAATGTCTGTAAAAGGAGACTATGTATTGTGATCTTCCTTCTACAGATCTAACGTTAGAATAGTTACCACATGGTTATCAGTGATAAATTTAATTAGCAGGCTGAGATAATGCACATAAGTGGCGTTCAGAATAAGATAAAACATCACGGCTTTCCACTGCGACCTATTCGTTCACTGTGTTGCCTATTAGTGAGCGCGTTAAAATGAGAATTGAAATATCGAAGAAACAACTGTTTACTTATTTATTTTTCATAGAGATTAATTTTCTTTAATAGCAGTGAACAGAATTTGTGTACATCACTATTCACTTACATAAATACCATTAAAGGGAAACTTATATTAAAGCTGAATATTTTTAAAAACGATCATATTAAGGGAGGGAGGGGAAATGCCGGTCACTAAAAATAGCATTGCTAGTAAGCATTTTTTTTTAAAATGCAGATGAGAGTAAGTAATGCAGAAAATCATTATGCAAGTTTTTTAACATTGTTTTCTTATAGTGACCCTATTCCCTATCTTCACAATTGCACTATTGTGAAGATACGGAATATATACAATTATAGTGGGTATATGTACAATTACGTATTGTACATATACCCACTTTGGGTATATGTACAATACGTAATTTTGTTGCATAATTTTCTAATTAAATTAGAAATTTAATTTCTAATTTAATTCAATTGTGTATATTTTAAATGACAAAATAAATTTTATTAGTGCTCTTAAATAAAACAAATTTCTTTAAATTTGCCAAGCTAAGGAAGAATTGTTGTTTCGAATAGTTTGGCAAAAATAGTTCAATTACATGGGGAAAAATATCATTTCAAATCACTAAATTGCTTTTTTAATGAAAAACGAACAATAACAATAGTTAAAAACGAAGATGAAAACATGGAATACTTACGAAAATGATCAAAAATAAAAAAAAAAACAGTTAATTAAAAGGACATGCTTGGCTGTAATTTTTTTAGGTGAGGATGGTAAAAGTATTTTGAGCCAAACATGTGATAAGAGAAAGGTTGAGAACCGAGTTCCGTTAGGTACCTGGATATAAAACGAAACATGAATAAAACCGTAAACAAAGAAGATGAATTAAATGGGCTATAGATTTTGAGATTAACCACTAAAATTATAAAAATTAAAGAACAAAAACTAGTGAAACATATACAGGGCCAAAATAATAATAATAATTATTACTATTATTATATTTCATTCTTTTATTATATATTTTATAATTGTATATTTTAACTATTTATCGGGAAGGCCACACGAAATTTCTACATCCCAGACATGATAAACAAATTACGTTTTGAATACAGAAACCTTACAAACTACAATAGCCTGAAAAGAGCTTTAAGAACATACTATGAACAAGAAACACGCACCCAAAATACCATACAAACTTAATGAAACACAACATATTCGTTCCAGCTTCCAGTTCAGCAACGCATCAAGACATTCCAAGTTATCGTGTGTGTGTGTGTGTGTGTGTGTGTGTGTGTGTGTGTGTGTGTGTGTGTGTGTGTGTGTGTGTGTGTGTGTGTGTGTGTGTGTGTGTGTGTGTGCGCGTGCGTGCGTGCGTGGCGTGCGCGAATTTCACAATTTGCAGTGGAAATCAAATCTAATAAACATAGGTTTGGTTTCGTAACTTCCCAACACAGAAAACAAACCAATAAATAGTAACTGACTGGTGACATCCTCAGATAAGATATACAAAATGTATATTGTATATATATACAAAATGTATATATTGTACATATACATATATATATATATATATATATATATATATATATATATATATATATATATATATATACTGCTCAGGTGTTCTGGTGGGATTCCCAAACGTGTTCATCCAAGGTTTTGGATATAATGTATCCAGCGAGTCCTTGGCCTTCCACGTGGCCTCCCACCCTCTGGCTTGGCAAAGAGGGCCTGCTGAGGAAGCCTCTCTTGTGGCATTCTGACAAGGTGACCGTACCAACGTAACTGTGATCTTTCAACACGGAGAAGAAGCGGTTGAGTATTGAAGGTTTCCCGAATTGCAGAGCTTCTGACTCTGTCGAGTCTTGTCAGCCCCGCAACCCCTCGAAGGAACCTCATTTCAGCCGCTTGGATTCGTGTCCGCATTCTTTCGGTCATTACCAAACTCTCATGACCATAGGTGAGGATGGGGACATAGACTGTATTGAAGACGCCAGCTTTGCCTTCTGGCTTAACTCCCGCTTCAATACTACCGAACGGCCAAGTTCCCGCAATATTACGCTTGCTGAGCCTATCCGAGTATCTAGCTCTTCGTCCCACTTTCCATCACTCGTGAATATGGACCCAAGGTATTTAAACTTCTCCACTTGCCTCAGTGGGACTCCACTCACATGTAGAGTGCACTGGGTGGTTGTCTTAAGACCACAAATGTTTCAGTTTTGGCCACACTGATCTTCATTCCGGCGTCTGCACAAACAGCTACAAACCTATCCAGGGTCCGCTGGAAGTCATCTGTGGAAGAGCTAAGCAGAACTAGGTCATCTGCAAAAAGCAGACGTCCAATGCTACATCTTCCAATTCTGACACACTCACTGCCTCGGCTGCGCCTATCATTCCAGTCCATAAATATTATGAAAAGGAGGGGTGACAGAACACTCCGATGGCAGAGGCCAACGGAGACTATGAAAGGTTCAGACTTTGTGCTGTTTACCCTGACACAAAACTCTGGGCATTCATACAGGGACTTGATGGCAGCTAATAGTTGGCCATCCACTCCATACTCCTGTACTTCTTACCAAAGCTTATCCCGAGGAACCCGGTCATATCCTTCTCCAAGTCCACTAAACATGTGTAAACATTCTTAGCATATTCCCAAGATTTCTCAAAGACTTGCCTTAAAGTGAAGATTTGTGCTTCTACCAGGACGAAAGCCACATTGTTCTTCCTGGAACTTTGACTCAACTATGCTCCTGCACCGTCTTTCCAAGCACCTAGCATACACTTTCCCAGGCAGGCTGAGCAAAGAGATGCCACGATAGTTACTGCAATCCTTCTGGTCTCCCTTCTTGAAGAATGGTATTATTATGCCTGTCTGCCATTGCTTTGGTGCTCGCCCAGATATCTAAGCAGCCTGATCCACTCGAGTCAGCCAGAGAACACCGTCTCGATTTAAGGCTTTTAGCATTTCGGGCCGAATTTCATCATTGCCACCAGCCTTGCCCTATTTTAGCGATTTTATTGCTAAATGAACCTCTTCTGCTGTGAGACTAGTCATTGTCCCAATCTGCGCCTCTTGGATGTCCACAACTGCTGGGCCACCCGGATTAAGAAGGCTCTCTTCATCTGTGGAGGAGAGGTTAAGCCAGAGGCCTTAATTGCCCTTGCTGTGCACGATTTCCTCCGTCGAAGGTGGTGGGTGGTCTGCCAGGATACTATTGTTTGCATTTGCATAGGATGAGTCTAATCTTTCTCCAAAGGATTCCCAAGCCTTCTGCTTTGCTGTCTTTACTGCCTCAGCAGCAGCTTTTTATGCCTCAGCATACCGCAAACGCATCTCAGGTGACCTGACCCTAATCCATGTTAGGTAGGACTCCTTTTTTGCCCGGACAGTTTTTTGGACTTCTTGGTTCCACCCAGGTGTCCTTTTCTCGCTGCCCGTTGCCACGCCGAGCCGCTTTTTGCCACAGCATTAGAGTGCAGAGGCAGTGACAGCTGTTCTGAACAGCTTCCACTCCTCCTCAACATCTGCAGTATGGTTGGGAATCTCATTGAACCTGGAGGAAATGTCATCTGCAAAATTCTTCCTCACAGCCTCATTTTCCAATGCCTCCCATTTCACGCGGTATAGCTGCTTAGGCCTACCAGCATTGATGGTAGCATCTGGTTTCTGAAGCCGTAGAGTGTACACAACAAGGTGGTGGTCAGTTGACAGTTCTGCCCCTCTTCTTACACGAACGTCCAACACTGAGGAAAATAGGTCTGCTGAGACTATAAAGAAGTCAATCAGAAACTTTTGTTCTATCTGGGATCCACTCATCTACACAGTCTGACAGCTTTGTTGTGAGTGGATCCCACATCAGGGGGGTTGTGAGTAACCCCACACCCGCCTGAGCAGACACTGTTGGGCTCACACCAGAGTAGTAGAGCTTCCACCCCTTATCCAGGTCGACAGTTCCAGAGCGTCTCCTCCTGGTCGAAGAAAGCCCGACTAAGTCTAGTCGGTAGCGCTTGGTTTCCTCGACCAGTACAGTGTATCCCTGTACCAGGTATACTTATGGACTTCTCGGTGTTGGAAGAACGTATTCATTATGGACACGCTGTTGGTACAGCAGAAGTCCAATAATTTCAACCCATTCGCGTTAAGGTCAGGGGCGCCGTTCCTCCCAACCACACTCCTCCATGTCTGGTCATCTGTTTTAACATGTGCATTGAAGTCACCCATTAGCAGGACTGCTTCCGTGTCTGCCACCCTGTCAAAAGCAGCATCCACTTCCTGTAGGAAGGCAGAGTATTCTGACTGCAGATTAGGTGCATAGTCTTGCACCACAGCCAAATCATGGTTTTTCATCTGAAGCCTTAGCACACATACCCGTCCCCCCAATGGGATCCACTCAGTAACACAGTCTGACAGCTGGGGGCTTGTGAGTATCCCCACACCCGCCTGAGCAGACGCTGTCGGGCTCACACCAGAGTAGTAGAGCTTCCACCCCTTATCCAGGTCGACAGTTCCAGAGCCTCTTCTCTTGGTCGAAGAAAGCCCGACTAAGTCTAGGCGGTAGCGCTTGGCTACTTCGACCAGTTCCAACTCCTTCCCTGTCAGAGAGAAGATATTCCAGTTGCCTAAAGCCATAGTCTGGTGCCATTTCCATCCTTTTGCAGAACCATTTCTTTGTGCTGCCCCAAAACACCTCCCCAAACAGGTAGCAAGCCCATTGATGGAGTTTCCTCTAGCAGAGTGCTGAGGAGTAGTGTCTAAGGAAGACTGTAACATATTTTTCGAACGGGTCCCTCTGCCTAAAACCCGAACGCGTCTCTTGGTAACCCGCGCGACGAACGATGCGTTATGAACATTTTTTGATGGCCTGATCATGTTACAGTGTTTGAAAATGTCCTGTTAGCACAACACGAAATGACACAGCAAAATAGGAAAGATTCCCTTCGAATACTCTAATAGCTTT
Source organism: Typopeltis vanoorti (assembly GCF_054136105.1). Lineage (NCBI taxonomy): Eukaryota > Metazoa > Arthropoda > Arachnida > Uropygi > Thelyphonidae > Typopeltis > Typopeltis vanoorti. The sequence continues at coordinate 110,004,203 of NC_143564.1, forward strand.
CGGGGAAGGAGCAAGAAGAGAAGGAAGAAAGAAGCAAGGGAGGAAGAGGAGGGACCAGTCTACAGATAATATAATAGATTATATTACATATATACATCTAGATATATATACATACATATGTATATATATACATATGTATATATATATATATACAAAAACTGTGTGTAATAACCCTTTCGTGAGAATCGTTATCAGATTATATAGGCATATAATAATCTGATAACTGTAGGCATTTTTTTCCCCTAATACACACGGTGCGGTTGAAACTAAAATTTAATCGATTGCATATTTTAATAGAGGTTTACACAAATTTTACATTTATTTTTATTTTCCATTTAATAAATTCCATTTAGGTAGGATTAATTAATATATTTTCGAGCGTATGCCAAACTTTGTAGATCCAACTGAAGCACATCAAGGAATCTTCTTATTTACAGCACAAAGCAATATTTATATTAAACACCATCCAGTACGAGTGAAGATATTCCGCTCAACATACGAACTTTTCGAGATACGACCTTTTTTCATATCCCATTTTGACCTCTAGATACGAACCGTGATGCTTTTCTTTTCAAATGAACTAAACCCTGTTTTACATTATACTTTTTTTAAACTTTATCCCCTAGTACTACAAGGTGTCCCAAAATTCACGCAAGATTTAAATTTAGCGCCATTTGTGCGGTAAAGTGTTGCCAACGAGAAAAATAAAAAAGACAGCGTGACAGCTGACAGTTCAGGGTTATTAAAAATGACCTCACACTGCGAAGAGAGTTCGTTGAATGGATGATGGAACAACAACTAGTCGATGCTTATTTTTCGAACAAAATCATCTTCAGCGATGAGGCTCATTTTCATCTTGATGGCTTCGTTAATCGACAAAATTGTCGCATTTGGGGTTCAGAAAATCCACGAGTGATTGTTGAGAAACAAATGCATCCACAACGTGTCACTGTTTGGTACGGATTTTGGGCTGGAGGCATCATCGGTCCATTCTTCTCAAAAATGCGGCTGGTAAGGCAATAACAGTTAATGGTGCTCGCTATCGCGACATGATAATCCAGTTTTTTGTGCCTAAATTGCAAGATATGGATGTGAACGACATGTGGTTTCAACAAGACGGTGCTACATGCCATACAGCCCGAGAAACAATTCAATTACTGCATGATTCATTTCCTGGTCGTGTAATTTCCCGTTTTGGTGATCAGAATTGGCCGCCCAGATCATGTGACTTAACGCCGTTGGACTTTTTTCTTTGGGGGTTTTTTGAAGTCCAAGGTTTATGCTAACAAGCCCACGACCACCCACGCCTTGATGGAGGAAATTGAGCGCTGTATCAACGAAATTCAGCCACATTTATGCAAAACGGTCATGGAAAATTTCGACAAAAGAGTGCGTATGTGCCAGAAGCCGTGGAGGCCATTTACCCTATATGCTATTCCATGCATAACTCTATACTGTATACTTTATGAATCAATAAGAAATTACAATTTTTAATTAAAAACCTGTGTTTTCTATCAAAATTACTTCTTGCGTGAATTTTGGGACACCCTGTAGAAACAGGCTTAATGCAGAGTACAACACCAGCATTTATGTATACACGTTTAACTGAGCTCTCGCTGAACCGTCTCTAGTGTAACGATTGTTGTTAGTACGTCGTATTTATCTGAAATACGACGAACGCTGCACGTATTTGCTTTTTTGTGTATCTATTGTGAAGATTTTTTTAGTTTTCTATTTATTATGTGTACTGTAAGTATTTCTTTTTATAAGTGATGTTTTATTGTAGCTTCACGTTTATTTTCTGAATAATCTACCAGATAAGCGTCATTTCACTGATCAGCGTATTATTTTTGACATGGGGCCAAAGAAAACCAAGAAAGAGAAGAAGAGAAGAAGAAAATCACAATAGAAATTAAGAAAGAGATTGTGGGAAAATATGAGAAAGAAGTCAGGCAAAGTGATCTGTGCAAGCAGTATGACTTGTCCAAATCCGCCATAGCTACAATTGTCAAGAAAGCAGATTTTTATAAGGAACTGGATGTGGCCAAAGGAGTATCTATCGTGTCATCTCGAAGAAATAAAGTTATGGAAGAAATGGAAACTTTACTACTCGTCTGGATTAATGACATGCAGCTGAAAGGAGATGGTGTATCTCAAAATATGAAACATGATCTGTTTACAAGCTCAAACTATTTACAAAGATCTTTCGCAGAACTTGCCATCCGCTAGCAGTAGCAAAGACATCGGCGAAGAGTTTAAAGCTAGTAAAGGATGGTTTGAGAAATTCAAGAATAGAACCGGTATCCATAGTTATTCAAATTAAGTGGATATTGAATCCAACATTACATCAAAGCCTAACAGAGAAACTACAAGAGTTTCGTGACGAATATAGAAACTATAAAAGTTTCGGCAGATCCAAGCGTAAGCAAACCTTTTATGACAGGGGCAACTCGTAGTAAAGGTGTAGTAAGCTCTGATCACTATCCTTAGTATTTCCCATAATGTAAAACATATCTCCTAGCGGACATGTATGATGTTATACATTATAGGGGGTGTCACTACCCAGACCGGTTTCGACCTTTGTTGAATGTTCAACTACAGGTCAAACTCCAAAAACTCAGCGTTGTTCCCCTCAGTAACAGGCTCATCTTGCCACTGAGAAGAACTCTCAGAACCGTTTGGCTCTACACCGTGGCAAGTTCACCCCGCCACCGAGCAGAGCCGCTCATTTGCTCATATCTCATTCGTGCCTCGGTTAATTTCACGGGCTACAGCATTGCCATTCATTATCCCCCCCCCCCCCCATCCAGGACCTGGGTGACAGCAACAGCCAGCCTCAGTTAAAACTTCATGGGCTACAGCATTGAAATCACTCAAGATTCCAACCGGTTTCGACCTTTGTATGGGTGAAGCGGGCTCTAAAAATTAGACGGTCCCGAAAGATCGCCCAACTCAGCGTTGTTCCACTCGGTGACAGGCTTACCCCGTCACCGAGAACTTCTCAGCATTGGCTCTACCCAGTGGCAGGCTCACCCCACCACCAAGCTGAGCCATAAGCTCAGCGGTAGCCCCACTCAGAGACAGGCAAAAACCTACCCCCAAGCAGAGCCTCTCGGAGCCAGACCTAAACCGGTTTCGACATCCGTTGAGGTTTCGTTAATGGGAGTCAGACCTAGATGTAAATACTCAGGCTGAAGTGATGCAGAATTTATACTTTACCATACGAGTTGCCAGAAATGGTGTCACATCACAAAAGGCACCAAGAATTACTGAATTCTTGGTGCCTTTTTTCCTCACTTCGGCAATGCAAAATTATTCAAATTAAGTGGATATTGAATGCAACATTATTACAAAGCCGAATAGGGAAACTACAAGAGTTTCGTGCCGAATATGGAAACTATAAACGTTTCGGCGGATCCAAGCATAAGCAAACCTTTCATGACAGGGGAAGCTCATAGTACAAGTGGAGTTAGCTCTGATCACTATCCTTAGTATTTCCCATAATGTGAAACCATCTCCTAGCGGACATGTATGATGTTATACATTATGGGAGGTCACTACCCAGACCAGTTTCGACCTTTGTTGAGATCTCGTCAGTGGGAGCCAGACCCAGATGTAAATACTCAGGTTGAAGTGATGCAAAACTTACTGTATACTTTACTATAAGTTGCCAAAACCAGTGTCACATCACAAAAGGCATCAAGAATTACTGAATAAAGAGAGCCAAAATGCTTCACTTGGGGGATGCAAAATTATTCAAATTATATTGTTTTTAGACATAGAGAAGGTGCTAGTGCTGACAAAGAAGCTGCTGAAAGGTTCGTAAAGGAATTTCAGAAACTGATGGAGTCAGAAGGTTACAGACCAGAAGAAGTTTTCAACTTCGATTAAACTAGGCTTTTCTGGAAGAAAATGCCTAAGAGAACGTTCATCACTAAAGAGGAAATGGAATTTCCAGGACACAAGCCGATGAAAGACAGACTAACTTTGCTTTTTTTGTGCCAGTGCCAGTGGTGACCTGAATATAAAATCTCTGTTGATTTCTACTCTGAAAATCCTAGAATCTTTAAAATGCAGAAAGTTAACAGGCACAAACTCAGCGTCATGTGGAAAGGTAACAACAGAGCCTGGGTGATTAGGCAATTCTTCTGTGAGTGGATGCCAGAGGTCTTTGTTTCCACAGTGAAACGGTATCTACAAGAAAGGGTTCTGCTGAGAAAGTTCTTCTTATAATGGACAATGTTCCAGCACATTCACAACAGTTGGAAGAAGATTTGGATAAACAGTTTCATTTCATCAAAATTAAGTTCCTGCCTTCTAATACTACACCATTCCTTCAACCAATGGATCAATATGTTATTTCGAACTTCAAAAAGCTTTATACCAAAGCTCCTTTCCAAAGATGTTTCGAAGTTATCACTGACAAAGAATTAATCCTCGAGGAATTCTGGAAGAATCACTTCAATATTCTTCATTGTTTGCGTCTTATTAGTCAGGCATGGGAAGATGTTTCTGTGATAACTCTAAAATCAGCCTGGAAAAAGTTATGGCCCGACTGTGTCCGCGGAACTACAATGTCAATTTCGCTTTCAGGTCCTTCCAATGCAGTTCCGCGGACACAACATTTGAAAGTTGATGAAGCAGACGTAGAGGAGCACAACGTCGAGCTGACCACTGAAGAGCTACAGGAGTTAAGAAGAGAGCTGGAAAAAGAAAGGGATGAGGAGGAAATGCAAACGTCTTCAGAGGATGAAGTAAACAACAACAAAAAAGGGAGCAATTCCAACAAGTGACGTAAAAAAATTCTTGCAGCACTGGGGCGAAGTGCAAGAATTGGTTAACAAGTGGCATCCAAATCAAGGTGTTGTTTCTAGAGCCACCAATATCTTTAATAGCAATGTCATTAATCACTTTAGAAGGGTGTTAAGGAAACGACAGATTCAGTCAACGTTGGTTACATTTTTTTTAACCTCCCTCACCTAAGAGACAAAAAGAAGCAACTGATGACAACAAATCAAAAATTCCTGAACCACAAAACTAGCCACAAGAAATTTGAGTTTTTTTTTACAATTTAAATTAGGTAGTATGATTTCATACTAATCAATTAAAATTTCATAAATAAAAATTAATATGTAATGGTATACAAAATTTATATTTATAGTGTAAAAATGTTTCTTCTCACTCCTTCTCCATTTCTTTGCATTTTTCTTCATTTAGTGGAGAATAGTTTCTTTTTTTTGGGGTGGGGAGTTATTTTTTATTTTTAAAATTTTTGAATGTGGGAACGGATTAATTGATTTTCCATAAAATATAATGAAAAATTGGGTTTCGAGATACATACTTTTCGAGATACTAACGGTCAGGAACGAATTAAGTTCGTAAGTCGAGGTACAACTGTATAATTGAAAAAAGTTCCTTGCTTTGTGCCTTTCTAAATAGTTGATTAAAATTGGAGAACTCAACAAATTTGTTTAACGAAATGTCAATAAAACGGTTTCAACCAGACTCCCAAAATAGCTTGTGTATGGACAAAAACAAATCAGTTTCTCAGAAATTTTGTGAAATTTTCACCTACAAAAGAGGTCACGTTGAGAAACAATTGAAACAATAACAAACAAGCAAAACATATTCCTCAATTCCTCTGTTAATAAAAAACAAACAAAAAAAAATTTTTTTCTGCTAACACAAATATCACCGCTACTGTAATTTTATGATGGATATGATAGGGAAACTAAATTTACAGAAAATATTAAAAAAATACTTCTTATAATTTGTCTTCTAATGAATAATTAATGTATATAAATAAGCTCACAATGCACATAACCAACAACAACAACAAAAAATAAAGGAAATACACGACGATGATTTGATGTCAAATCAGGGGTAACGCAAGGATGCACATTATAAAAGAAAGTGGCATTAGGCCTGATATTGGAATTGGACATGTCAAACTTTAGCTCTTTGCTTTATGCAGATGATGTTGTACTCGTAAACACATCTAGTGCAAGTCTCAAGGATTCTCTAACTAAATTGAATAACAGCTGTAACAAATTATTATTATTATTATTATTCCTGACACCTCAAAGGAGTCCGAAGACTCATCGCGGGAGGACACCTACAACTGTCTCAACCACTACACCGAACCTCTACTACGAATCATCTTCATCAACGCCATCTACCACCCACCTCCACCACCACTACAACTAGTATTCTATGTCTGTAAATTGCCGTGATGAAAAGTCCGAGTTTCCGGGAGAAAAAACCCTGCTATAAATTTGGCACGAAAATCAGCAATTAAAAGACCAAAACTATGAAAATAGGCAGGAACACAGAAAACTTCAGCTGCTTGCTGAATGGAGACCCCATAGAACAAGTAAAACATTTCAGCTATTTAGGCAGAGTTTTAGTGAAGATTGCAGATTAAAGCATGAAATACACAACAGAATAAGCAAAACTGTTATGATGGGTAACCAGTTGAATAAATTTATATGGAATAAGAGAGAAATTGGCCAAAACCCCAAACTAGCAGTATACAAGACAGTACCCGAACTAGTTTTAAATTATGAATCCGAGAGTTAGATTAAAAATAAAGCACTTGATCAAAGACGAGAAAAATTAGGGGAGTGGACAGTTGGCATCATTGCATTACATACATTATGAAAAATGTAACTTGACACTGTTTTCATTGAAGAATGTGCGATCAGGTCTGATCTAAGGTGGTATGGTCACTTGAATAGAATGGAAGAGGTAAGATTAGCAAACAGTTGTTTGATGCCAAGATGGCAGGATAGAGACCCAAAGGAAGATTAAGGTCTAGGTGGATCGATTTAGTTAGAATTGCCTTAGAACGGAATGTTAGATATGACAATACTGGAGTACTCACAAATAATAGAATAATTTCGAGGAAAATTGTGGATAGAAGGTTAATAATAATGTAAACTCAATCACGTAGTGCTGTCATAATAATCTGAAGTACACATCAGGAAATTGATGATGAGGAGGAGGAGGAAGAGAAAAATATCTAACTCCAAAAACTCCCATGGAAACATTGTCCAAGGAGATCGTTATGTGGTGTCGCTTTATAATTTTCAGAAGACCGATGACCGCGTTTAGTTAATAAATAGAGCTCAATGAAAGCTCTCAGTGTCAATACGAAAACTGTAAAAGGAGCACGAAGTAAAGTTCTCTAGACATTACTGAATGATTGTTGCATTGGAAAAAATTCTAGTTACGCTAGTGTGCATCTTTTAACTCCAACATAACTGAAATGTTAAAATAAGTAAGCATAATTGTTAAAGAAATACTCGTATTTTGTGTATACAGTTTTCGGAAAGTATTTTCTAAAAATTATTTCATCTGACGTTGGGCATTAATATTTTTTGACGCAGGTGGAATATCTGTAACATTCAATTCTGAACTGTGTGCAGGAACTTTTCCATTTATCGTTTTATAAACAAACCACTAAGTGTTTTATGCACAATCGATGTACAGGGAAGTTCACACCATCTACCTTGAAGAAACTGTATAATTGAATTGTTTCTTCTTGTGGAGCATTGTAAATAATTAGCTAGATGGATCGTTCCATGTGAAATCATCAAATTAAAAATTTAATAATTTCACAAGCAAATCAGGAGTTTGCATTTTGATGAAAGCGAGTTATTTTGTCATCCCATCCTTTAAACGGAGGTTTTTCCTGGCGTTCTATTAATTATGGCGGCCATTTTTATTCTTGTATTAAATACTATGATCCACACACACACACACACACACACACACACACACACACACACACACACACACACACACACACACACACACACACACACACACACACACACACACACACACACACACAGAGAGAGAGAGAGAGAGAGAGATCACCCTGGAGCTGAATCACAAAAATGAACTGCTAAACTTGGACGAGGTAAGGCTTTACGAGCCTTACGGCTCATATGTACTCAATGTTTTTCAAACTTGCATATCTATAGAAATAGATGATCATCATCTTCTAATTCTGTAGAAGAAGAAATAGTCTTTCAGTCAGAGTGTATTCTTCTAGAATCAGTTAACTTGCATGTGCTGCCTTGTGTGAATCCCGAGTTAGCAATCTGTTAGCAATCCTTTTGCTAACAGAAACCATTTTTTTCAAAAAAAAAAAAAAGTTGAAACAAAAAGTTGGGAAAAATGTCAAGGAAAATCAGAAGAAAATTAGAAATGTGTACCTCCGTTTCTGATGAGTAAAATTGCGTAAAATGGACAAAATTTTATAAGCACATTAAACTTCGCTGTCTGGTTTGCCGATTAGTTAACATACTTCTCTCTAACGAACGTACTGTGCGTTTTAATCGCCATGGGCACGGATTTTTGTGATTGTCATTAAGTCTTCTTTTTGTTCTTCCATTCAGGTATTAGGCCTAGTGGCCTGTTACGGACTAGAGATAGGCCTAGTGGCCTATCTCTAGCCCTTCTAAACCGTACCCATCCCGAGAATAAGGTGACTAGCCCTATACCTCCCGGTGTGTCCTATGTCTGTAGTTGCGTGTGTTCACGGGGCCGGTTTGCCTGCTTGCGGGGGAAAAACCACAGATGAACTGTGAAGAAAAACCCTGCAGTCCACGCCCAAGACCGCTAACTTGGCTATGGATGAGAAAGTTCCTTAAGCTCCTCACGTCGGCGACGGGAATCGAACCCAGGATACTCCTTTCCCAGGCATATGGTTGCCAAGCCATAGCCACTCGGCTAACCGCGCAGATTGTTAGGTCATTTGGTGGGAGACGAATTTCATTGCCTTCCGAGAGACAAAAGCCCTGCTTATTAGAGATATGGAGTGGCTTGAAAAATTCCATGTTTGGTTTCAAGAACAAGGTTTCATAACTATGAAAAAATAAATAATACAAAAATAAATAAAAATACGAAAATAATTTTAAAAAAATCTTGCTCCGCCCTCGGTACTAATATACTATAGGATTACAACAACTTCTTGCAGGCTGGATTCACATTAAAAATGCTACTCATTGCAAAGTACAGACTCTCTATCAACCCACTGTATGCGAGCTCTCTCCAATTTTTTTCAAAACCTTCTCCGGTGATACCGAGAGATCAATAGTTAAACACATAAGTCTTTATATCCCCCTTGTGCAATCGAATTATCGCACATTCTTTTCACTGCTGTGGAATCTTTCCCGTTCACAGGCTCAAATGTTATAGTCTGCTCAAAGGGACAGCCAGTTTAGTTGAACTGGGCATCTGGGCTGATATCTGATCAAACCCTATTGCCAAATTCTTTTTCAGCTTGTGGAAGAGCTCTAGTACCTCCTCCTCCTCACACTCCTGGGTTTCTTCATCCAGTGAAAAGATAGCAGTGAGTTCAATGTTGCATACACCAGGTTTGTGGTTTAATAAAATTGGCACTCATTAGTTGAACAATCTCTTCTGCGTCTGTCACTCGAATACCATCTAAATTCAGTATAGTTATTCTTTCATGTTCAATCGTACTTTAAATTGAAGCATAACAATAGAATTCTTCTGGGTTGTATTAGCTTGCAAAGCCAGTTTCTTTTTATAGCCAGACTTAGCTTTTCGTAACTTTTCTTGCCAGCTCCTTATAATTTTCTTAACTCATATCATCCTCAAGCACGCTGCAATCCTTCCACATCATTTTTGATCAATAATATCTTGTTTAATAAGATTACACACCCAATTCACTCCTACCTTATTTATTGTTCGAACTCTAGAGACACATTCCGATGTTGCAACATTTAAGGATTTTTTAAATGCTTCCCGTGCAGTGCCGCTATCCTTCTCATCTAGTAAACGATGCTATGGGACAGAATCTTGCATACTCCTTAGTTGGTCATAATTTTCTGCTTTGTAGTTTATCATATAACCTTTTGTGAATGGAGCATTTATTAATTAGCCACTTGCCAAGTTAGTACAGCATGATCACTGTCATCAAACGTAGGCAGAAGAGTAACGTCTTTAACTAACCCCCCACCCCACCCCTGACACTATAATCCGATCGAACACTCTTTGACCTCGAGTTCCTTCTCTCACATGCTGCTTGCGCAAGTTGTCTCGCAACAACTCAATAAATTCAGTTTCATTCTTCTAACGAGATTTCAGTGCTCCCCAATCAATGTTCGGATAATTAAAGTCACCCATCATGATTACTCGTTTCGCGCACATCACGTTTTTTGGTAATGAATTTCGTCGTCACTAACAACCGATTCACTAGTTCTGTAACAACACCTCGCTAGAATTTGATCTTGTTAGTCCCTCAACTTACATCTCATGCTTCAAACTCACTGCCACATAGAAAATTATTACTATAATGCAGTCATATCTTATTCTAACTAGATTCAAATCATCCAACATCAAATTTTCCAACAGTCCTTTCATATCCCTCTCAAACTGCTCTTATCACCGGACAAATCGTTTCTTATTAACATAATCCCATCTTTTTACTTTTCTTTTCATTTTTGATTTTCAGTTACTTATGTTTATAGCTCCGGAAAACTCAAAAGTAGTCGCAGAGTCATCAATCGCGTGTTTTATGATTGAATCTCTATAGCATTTAATTTCCTTCTTTTTATAATAGATTTTATTTACATAATTATATTTGCGTGAACCTTACCTAAATCATTGATTTTTTTTTTTTTTTGTTCTCCTTCTCTTTTTTCTGTTTTCTCTGTATGTCCCTCCGATACCTCTCTAATTGTTTTTCAACTTTTTCCAATACCCTCATCGACGTCTAACAATTTGCTTTTGTCTAGATATTTCTAAAGTTAATCCATATTTGATATCTTCATTAGTTTCCAAAATGGTATAGTTCTGTTCATTCAAACAAGCCGCTTTGTTAACAATTTCCTGCAGCTTTACTGTTCTTGCGAGGTTTGGCGCCATTTTACAGTACTACTTTAATACTAACAGTATTCCAACAAAATATCAGGAAATATATCGATTACTATAAACACATGAAAATCAACAGTAGTATTACTAAAACAAATTGATTGTCCCAAAAAATTAACACAATAAAATAGATAAAAATAACTAATTTCACAGGAATGTTAAACACATTAACCTTTCAATATACTGCCTCGAACCAGACCCATTTATGCATTGTATGTTTGTATATTTTAGGTCAATTCATTTTATATATTTATATTTATATATTCGCATATTTGATTATATAAAAACTAGGGGAGATACTCCCCCCTGGCGTCTACAGCGCCCAATCCTCCGTGTTCCGGACTGGCAGGGCGGTTCTCCTTGAATTCTGATAACTCGAATTTTGTTGACTCGAAAGGGAGTTCTGCCCCCCCCCCACTGGCGCCTACGGCGTGCAACCCCCGAGTTCCGGACTAGTAGGCCGGTTCTCCTTGAATTTTGATGACTCGAATTTTGACGACTCGAAAGGGGGTTCTGCCCACCCTGGCGCCTACGGCGCTCAACCCCCGAGTTCCGGACTGGTAGGCCGGTTCTCCTTGAATTTTGAAGACTCGACACTCAGGGTAGCCCCTGAGTTTCAAAACGTTTCAAAAAAACGTGACATAAAAAGGCTTATCATTTTATATATATAGGGTAGATATAATATGTGGCGGGAAGTTCAAGAGGTTAATGAACTTCTTTTTTTTTTTTTTTTTTTGCTATGATTTTACGGTAATCTCATAAATGGTTGGTCAGTCTATATTACCCTATTTCTTATTTTCTGGGCAGTAGAGTAACTGCCCAGAAAATAACTTAATGAAAGTAGAGTAACAAGAGATATGGAAAACACCCATTCACTGCAAAAAAAAAAAAAAAAGTTAAAGCGGGGGGAGAAACTTTTTAATATAGGATTTGAGAAATTGCACATTATACTCACTTGCAAAATACATAAAAGTTGAAACTTCTAAAAGACAGCAGCAGATGAAGTAAAAGAAAAAAAAATGTACTGTAAGTTTGGAGTTCCGTGAAACAGTGTTGATAGTCGCTGTAGATATTTTGATATCTTTGGAAGATAGTGGTTAAATCATCGATGCCACTGAGGAGCCGTGACAATAAAAATATTTGTAGAAAATGAACATCAGAAATTGAACATCTGCCCTAAGCAGAACGAAATGAAATGGCGAGAGATGGGTCATTAATTATTTTCTTTCCTCGGTAATGAATAAAATATCTTAGTGAGATTTTAAAGGACACCACTTGCAATGTGAGAAGAGTATTCAACATTTAGGCGAATTTGCGTTTGATATAGAGTGAATAATTGTTCCGAAGTGGTATAATGATTGAGCGAAAGAGAATTTCTTAGACATTGATTATGAAATATTTATAGCTTGTTAATGCCAAGAAAGCTCAAGATTTAGATAGTTATCGAAAGAAGAGAAATTCCTCTTCTCTAAATATGTGGGCATTGTCAAATGCATGTTGCTAAAGAGGTTCTTTTTTGGTAAGACTTAAGTACTGAATTCTAGCAGTGAAGTAAAGTGAACAAGATTATCAGAACCCCTTTCGAGGATAGTGTAACGATAAGCATGTAGTGCTATCGAAGTTGATATTCTAAAGATTTTTGTTGAACTGCGTCGTGCAAGGTTTGTTGAAAAACAGGAATGCAGTGCAGTGTTATTGGTGATACTACGGATTGGATTAGCAGTCGACTTATTCAACTAGAGTGTATCATTTTTATACGATAGAAAGACAGGTAAGTAAAAGAACGAAACTCTCTGGAACTCTAGTACTGGTAGCAAAGTTTGAGCATAAATATCCATCCGCATCACGCATAATATGCAACGAGAGAAGACAGTAATCCCACTTCAGAATCCAGGAGACAGTATTGAGATATTTAATACTCCCTTGAGATTCACCCAAACCACTTGAAGTCAGTCAAACTTTTCCCTGGCATTTTTCCAAAAGTGGGTGACAGAAGCAAGATGTTCCTTGGTTGATCACGGTGGCGAAATTCATACAAGCAGCCCATTAAATTTTTAACTGGAAAAACTATTTGAAATCTTAATAATAATGATTCATCTCCCGCTGGATGTAACTTAATAAAATGTTATATTAAAGAATATATTACTATTTTCGTTTCAATACGATCATTTGTTTGCAAAATTAGATAACATGTTTGTAGTATAATTCTTGTGATACTAAATGCTATTATGCTTATGCTTTAGTGTCATTACACAAGATCTCGATTCCGAATTGCATCATTTTATTACTCTAAAACTAGACTAAAGAGAACGTCTCTTTAGTCTAGTTTTAGAGGAAAACTTGGCTATTTGACAAAATGAAATAGCATGTAAGATGGATAGGCTGTTGCAGATCATGCATTTCCTATTCGAGGATTTGGATTTTTTTTTTTTTTTTTTTTTTTTTTAACAGAACGAGCTGTTACGATGTTGCCCTCTAGTGACATCAATAATAAAAGTTTGGACTTACTATTTGAAAGAGGCCAACAAGTCCTATGCCAAGTGCATAATGCTGTCCAGAAGATATCGCAGTAATAATGGCTCAGTTGAAGTGAAACTTTTCGCTACTTGTGATGGGAAAACACGTGATTTGCAACAATTTATTCCTCTTTCTTTTTCCTTGTTGTGCCCAAATATCGAAATTTTGCTGAAGAACGGGATTTGTGAAGCACTCTGTTATTTCTTTGAGCTGTGTCATTGGTATTTGAGTATAACAATTGAACTAATATCTTGCTATCTTTTGAAAATAAACTGGGAAAATGTAATTCTTTAAAACTGATTACCGAAATATAACTTTTCTAAATCTCTTTCATGTTTGATTAATTTAGAAAGGCTAAATTAATCAAATATATATACAGATGAATCTTAATTTATAATTTCTAGCATTAGACAAAAACACCGTCAGGACTACATTTCCCATTTTTCTTCTTGTACATGGAAACTTGCGCCATCTACCGAGAATTAAATGACTCATTTTAATATCGATGAACTGCAAGGGTTTTTAAAATATTTATTATTATTATTATTATTATTATTATTATTATTATTATTATTATTATTATGTGCCTCCTCCACTTGATCCTTATTTAGTTATTGTTTTATTAATTTTTTTGCAAGCATAACCATATTATTTTCGAAAAATTATTATTAAATGATCTAATCACTGGAGCTGTGTCATTGGTTGTCATTAATTACAGCCGAAGCTAATAAGGCTGTGACAGCAGAATTTAGTTTCCGTTAGAGACCTTCCTAAGAGTAAGAAATATTCATAGATCATCAACCTATACCTCAAATAGCACTTTTCATTAAAACTGGTCACTGAGTTTCTGTTTGGCATTGGTTCAGGAATTAATTAATTTACCTTGCAGTGTCGAGAATTTTTCTACATTCGACCCCTACCGTATCAAGGATAAGGTGGTTAGTTATATGCCTCCCGATGTGTCCTATCTGTAGAAGTGTGTGTTCACGGACCGGTTTACCTGTTCTGGAAGCGGAAAAATTCGAGTTTCCGGGTAAAAAAACCCTACTCCCGTATGAGACCGGCTAACTCACCTTCAGTCAAAAGAGACCAGATAAGGGTTTCTCACGTCATTGACGGAAATCGAACCCAGGTTTTTCCGACCAAATGGCTTCGGCTATACACAGAGTGTCCGAAAAAGAACTCCACGGTTTCTAACACAAGTATTTTCTATTTGGACCATTATGCGATGGGGTTATGAGCATATTTGTGAAGCGACAATATTCAACTTGTAGTTCAAATAGTGTCCACCAAACAGCAACGCTGACAGACCAGATAGCTGAACAGACACGCCATGCTGCAGCAATGGCGTGTCTGTTTAGGGTTTTTAAAATTATTATTATTATTATTATTATTATTATTAATAGTGCATGTTATGGTTCGCAGAAACGAAGTCAGTGACAACTCTACAAAGGATCTCAGGCGGGAGTATGGTAGGAATGCTTCGAGTGACAATACTATCCGGAAGTAGCATCAATATTTCTTGGAAACAGGAAGTTTTTTAAAAGGACACTCAACAGGTGGGCCTACAACAAGTGCAGAAAACATGGAACGAATTCGTCTGTCTTTGCAGCGTAGCTCGAAACGTTCAGTTCGTAATGTGAGTCGTCAATTAAACATTTCTAAAAGCACAGTGTATGGCGTTGTTCACAAGAGTTTGAAACTTCATGCTTATAAACTGTAGCTTGTACATCGATTTTAGCGTGACAACGATTTTAGACATCATTGCTGAACATTAAATCCACCTCCAGAGCATTTTATAATAATAATAATAATAATAATAATAATAATAATAATAATAATAATAATAATAATAATAATAATAATAATAATAATAATAATTATTATTATTATTATTATTATTATTATTATTATTATTATTGATAGGAGAGGGCGCTGTGTAGGCATACGAACGGTTGCATGGTTGTATCGCCGGTCCCGTTTTTTATAGTTTTAATGTGGTTCTAACTCCTGTTTCTAATTTAAGTATCATAAAGTAACTCTACTTGTCACGCTGAAGACAGTGACATATAATTCATCGAAATCGGCAAAGTGGAATCCAAAATCTGAGTGTGCTAAAAATTGAAGCGTACACCGCGGTTGCTAACGAGTATAGAACAAAGGATGTCGCCATCTTTGCAGCTGTCCAAAGGAAGAAAGGTGAGTCATGAAGTGCAACAAGTGCCTGAAGGAATTACATCCATCCGACGGATGTCATATAACCTGCAGGAAATGCCATAGGAATCTTCACTTCACTTTACATGTTCCGGACTTTCAGAAACAACATGGCAACGCAAATCCAATGCCAATCGAAAAGAATGGAAGTGCCTAAACTGTAGAGAGAACAAAGAAACGCCGCCACCCACGCGCAACTGATTACGCTGGAGGCAGAATCAGACGATGAACTGAACAGACAACAAAATACCGGTGAGTCTTATAATTTGAGTTCCGTAAATTTATTACTAGAAAAAGGTTTAGAAAATATAAAAGCCTTCTTGGTAGATCTTGTCCAAGAACTATTTGATAAACAAAATAAAGAAATAACAAAAAAAATTAGTGAATATGAAAAGTTTGTTAAATTTTATAATTCAAAAGTCGAAGAAGTCTTACAAATGGTAAAAGACATTAAAACTAGCATTAACGCATTAACTGACAGGCAGCACAAAATGATAAAAGACACATCGGAACTCCGTCAAGAATTTAATTCCCTGAAACTACAATACGAAGTTTTAAACCAACAACAACATAAAGAAGACCTTGTCATAAACGGTCTTCCAGAAACTGAATCCACAGAAAATCTCAGAGACATAGTTTTAAAGTTAGGCCATGCAATTGACATCCCCCTAGAGCATAATGATATTCAGACCATAAATCGGTTTCCCAGGAAGAACAAAAAACAAGGCTCACCACGACCCGCACCAGTCATAGTTCGTCTGGCAAGCAAGGCTATAAGAGACAATCTCATAAAAGCCAGCAGACTGAAAAAACCAGTAGTCAAGGATTTAAATGCATCACAAGACAATACGCCAATCTTTCTATCTGAGTATTTAACACTTTTCAATCAGAATCTTTTGAACCAAGCAAGAAAAGAAAAAATAGAAAAAGTATCAATTTTTATGGATCAAAGACGGCAAAATATTCTTGAGAAAGTCACAGACTTCAAAGTCTATACAAATAAAAAGCTCGGAAGATATAGACAGGTTGCCAGAGTGAAACAAAAGACTCCAACTTAGTTCAATAAGAAGATCTCAACACAACAAAAATGAATCTGAACCATCAGATAGATGTAATTACACCAGAATACATCAGTAATTGTACTTTCGAATCGCGTGATGCATGGAAACGCAGAGGTCTCTCAATCTTGCATATTAACATCAGAAGCATCCGAAAACATTGGTTATTGTTACAGGCTTATCTGAGGAATTACACTAATATTATTGATATATTGATTCTTACAGAAGTATCCATAACTAATGCCGAAGCGACTGCTTTCCAAATTCCAGGCTTCCAACAACACAGATCATGCCGCCAAACAAAAAGAGGAGGTGGAATATTAATATTTACCAAACAAAAATTAATAGCAAAAGAAACGGCCTATCAGTTTGAGCATGCTGAAACCCTTTGCCTCGAAATCACTAATACCACCAATAGACAGCATCCCATAATACTAAATGCTATTTATAGGCCACCAAACCTAAACATGATAAAATTCTTGCACGAACTCAATTGCTGGCATTCAAGCCAAGAAATATGCTCAACCGAATACCTAATGATAATTGGCGACATAAACATAAATATTGCAAACGAAAACCAGAACAACACTGTACAATATCTAGGCACGCTATCCATGTATAATCTAATACCAACAATAACATCATGTACTAGAGAAGAAATATTCGGAAATACTATCACTGCCTCCTGTCTAGACCATATAAACGTCCGAGCACCACCAAACAGTTACACTGCATCAGTCATAAAGTACAAAGTAGCAGACCATTACTTCACCGCTCTAAACCTGCACACCAAGACAATATCTATGCAATGTCCCACAGAAGAAAAGCGACAGAAAACAATAATAGACGAAGAAATAGTCAACCACGAAATAAGAAAAACAGACTGGGAACACCTGGCATCAGATTCAGCAGATATCTTATACAACAACATTAAACTCACACTGGAAGAAATATATAAGAAAGCTACAAAGAAAGTCAGAATTCGTTCAAAAACAACACGAAATCCTTGGATAACGCAAAACTTAATCCTAGAAATACACAGAAAGGACGCTTTATGGAAAGAATTAAAGCGATATCCAAATAACACAGCTTTAAAAACTGAATATAAGATAACAAGGAATCGCCTTACAACACAAATCAAAAATACAAAAAGAAGCTACTACAGAGATAAACTAACCTCTGCACAAAACATGAAACAAACCTGGCATCTGATCAATGAGATGCTAGATTTTGTTCCCAACACCACCGCCTCCGAAACCATAAAACACAGCTTCATGAAAGACGCAAAACCTATCCAACAACTAGCAAATGACTTTAACCAATACTTTGCAGACTCCATCCAATTCAAAAACTGAACAGAAATATTCCCCCAATCACAAAACGTGATCCTCCACTTGGACCACAATCAAAACAGACATTGTGGTTCCCAACCATAAAAGAAGCAGAACTTCTCTCTGCAATACATCAAATCAAACCAAACAAAGGCCCAGGAATTGATGGTATCAGACCTAAAGATATAAAGCAACATGCAACTAGTTTAAGTCCTATCCTGCTAAAACTAATAAATAAAATATTTAAAACAGGACAGATACCAAGTATGCTAAAGACCGCCATAATCACACCCATATACAAACATTGAAAAAGAAATTTAATCAGCAATTACAGACCCATAGCTACATTACCAATTATCAATCAAATTATAGAGCGGATCATACTGAAGAAACTCACAACATACACTGAGATCTTTCATATTATCACCAAAACACAATATAGTTTTCAGAAAAAAAGGGAACAACATCTCTCTTGGAAGACTTTACAGACGTAATTAATATCGCCTTAGACAAAGACAAAATTGCCATGGTAGTCTTTATTGATCTAACTAAAGCATTCGATACACTTACACATCAAACCTTGTTAGAAAAGCTGAGGCATGTTGGAATAGATGGGCCTCTTCACAGGTGGTTTACAAACTACCTTCAAAATAGAAAGCATATCACACCTATCGGGTGAAACCGAAGCAGAGAGCTACCAGTAACCTGTGGAGTACCACAGAGAGCTGTACTCTACTCAACTCTATTCAACATTTACACGCATGATATTAATCAGCTACCACTCAAAGGTAAGATATTCCAATGATAGAGTAATACTATCCATCCATAATAACGCAAGCATAGCCCAAACAAATATGCAACATGACATATATCTGATCATAGACTGGCTCACGAAAAACTCCATACACCTAAGCTCAGAAAAGACAAAATTAATGATATTCAGAAATCCACTGACTCGACCAGTTGATAACAAATATATAA
The DNA here is from genome assembly GCF_054136105.1 of Typopeltis vanoorti. Classification (NCBI taxonomy): domain Eukaryota; kingdom Metazoa; phylum Arthropoda; class Arachnida; order Uropygi; family Thelyphonidae; genus Typopeltis; species Typopeltis vanoorti. The sequence goes on from NC_143564.1 coordinate 110,023,212, forward strand.
CCATCCAGCATCCACTTTGCAACATAAAAAACACACAGAACAGCAAGACCACTACAATCACTCAGGTTACAACAATACGATACCTTGGAATTTACTTCGATGCAGATATGAACTGGAATAGCCACATAAACCATCTACACAAACTCAGAACAATAAGTGGCAAACTCTACAGGTTAAAAGACATAGTTCCCATATGCCTAAAAACACTAATATACAAAGTACTATGCCAAAATTCACAGACGCGATCCCACTACTACACGACGTGGAAGCTTTTGCCTGCTGCGTTTCCGCCCTGGGCCGGTTCGCTTCTCGTCAGTCAACCTGATAACCCTGAGCTCCCTCCAAGTTACCATATTGACACCATGCTTAGTGCAGACATGCGATCGACACAGCAACGTTGCGAAACAGAACTCCAGTTCTCAAACCATTAGCTCAGTTGAAGTGGCGTTTGCACTCTACAGCGCTTGACTGCACGAAGAAAGGATTTCGTGGTTCAAATCTAGTCGCCGACTAGAGAAACTTTTTCTAAGTCTTTTTTCGGCCGTTTCCCGAGTTAGTCGATCTCGGCACGGGCTAGCGGGTTTTTTCTCCCTGAAACTCGGGTTTTTCGTCCAGTAAACTCAAGAAAATCGACCGTAGAACCCACACTATTTTCAGACATTAAAAATATTGTGTTAGGGTTAGAGACCACGAGATGGCGGCACTAGCTTGCCGCCTTCTTCACTGCGTACCGATGAATCAGTGATAGCCTTGGGCCAGCTATCTCTCTGATTGGCTACCAGTGGAGATTAAACTGCTCACTCAGTCTCCAAAAGTTAAATAGGGTAAACGGCCCCGCCTACTCCCTATACGGGAACAACATAGGCGTTAGCTGCTTTTTTTTTTCTATGCCAAAATATACTAAGATATGCTATAACAACGTATGCTTTCTGTGCACCCTACAACTTAAATAGATTAATGTCGCTACAGTACAAAATGGTAAAACTGATCTTTTCGGAACAAAGAGAAAATAACGACCTTATATACTGTATATTGCAATGTCAGAACAGAAAATACTGACAGCAAAACATTTATGTCACTATGCAGCTTTGCTAAAACATTATTTCGATGCCAACTACAGGGCAGTCAGAAATACATACCGTATAACAAGACCTCAGACTACTAATTATATCACATATAAATACAATAATCACTACAGAAAGGCCACGCGAAACTTCTACATCCCAGACATGATAAACAAATTACCTTTTGAATATAGAAACCTTACAAACTACAATAGCCTGAAAAGAGCTCTAAGGACATACTATGAACAAGAAACATGCATATCCAAAATACCATACAAACTTAATGAAATACAATATATTCGTTCAGGCTTCCAGTTCAGCGACGCATTAATACATTCCAAGTTATTGTGTGCGTGCGTGCGTGCGTGTGTGTGTGTGTGTGTGTGTGTGTGTGTGTGTGTGTGTGTGTGTGTGTGTGTGTGTGTGTGTGTGTGTGTGTGTGTGTGTGTGTGTTTGTGTGTGTGTGTGTGTGCGTGCGCGCGCGCGCGCGCGCGCGAATTTCTCAATCATAGATTTCATAGCTTCCCAACACAGCAAAAAAAAACAATAAATAATAACTAACTGGTGTCATCCTCAGATAAGCTTACGTATAAGCTTCGAGGATGAAAGCAGAGAAATTAGTTCTTATCCAAGATGTATCACATGTGATACATGTGATACATCTTGGATGTATCCCATGTATCACATGTAAACCAAAGTATGTAATGTATGTATTATATGTAAAGAAATGTATGTAATGTAAGTATCATATGTAAACAAATGTAAGTAATGTATCATATGTAATCAAATGTATGTAATGTATATAATAACTGTAACAAAAGTATGCAATATAGAGTGATCATATCCATTGATATTGTATATACAGAGTGTAAAATTGCAAACAAACATCTGTAATAATCATCATTATGAATATTATAATAATCAGCTAACGCCTTTTTTTTTTTTTTTTTTTTTTTTTTTATTCCCGTATATACGGGAGTAGGCGAGGCCATTTAGCCCTATCTAACTTTTGGAGACTGAGTGGGCAGTTCAATCTCCACTGGTACCCAATCAGAGACAGATGGCCCAAGGCTATCACTAATTAAGCGGTACGCAGTGAAGAGAGACGGCTCAAATGTGCCGCCATCTCGTGGTCTCTAACCCTAAAAAAAAAAAAAAAAAAAAAAAAAAAAAAAAAAAAAAAGGCGTTAGCTGATATTATAATAATATATGTTGTAAACAGTTATTGTTATTATTATTATTTAAAAAAACTTTATGTACGAGAAAGTCTTTGTTATGCATAATTGTCTTCATATAATGTATGTAATTTATCTGAGAAATAATAAAATCTGAGAAAAAAAATTAAGAGAGACCTGCAGGCAGTCAAGGACTCATCGAGGAAGGCCACATGCTACATGCACCAGCTATCATACTTATTCTTGAATCCATTCACACTGCTTGCACTCACAACATCCAATGGCAATCCATTCCAAACACACACCACCCTATGAAAGAAAATCTAGCCCTCTCCCCCTTCTTAGCAGCATTCATTCTCAGCTTCCAATGATTCCTTCTTGTCATTTCGCCACCCTTTATAAATTGAAAAATTCCACCAACTGTTTGAAAATCTTAATCATATCACTCCTCTTTCTTCTGTTTGCTAGTGTCTGCAGTCTACAACGTTTCAATCTGTTTTCATAATTAGTATTCCACAATCCTGATATCATTTTTAACACTCTCCTTTGCACACGCACGCACGCGCACACGCGCGCACACGCACACACACACACACACACACACACACACACACACACACACACACACACACACACACACACACACACACACACACACACACACACACACACACACACACACTCTCTCTCTCTCTCTCTCTCTCTCTCTCTCTCTCTCTCTCTCTGCAGTATATATCAGAATCACAACGGACACCAGGAGACCAGACCTGTGCACAACAGTACAGGTGAAGACTTATCATGGCCTTGTAAAGAGGCAAAATTACATCGTTATCTTTACATGGGAACGTTCGTGTCAGCATTGCAATTATCTTTTGAGTTGTATTTGTAATCTTTGCTACATGGCCCTGAACTTTAACTTTCTATCTAATAACACTCCAAGATCCCTATCCTCATCAGTTTCTTTAAGCATAATCCTACCAATATAATACGACATTGGATATCTTATCACACCGAAGCGAATGACTTTACTGACACTGAAATGATATCCATTTTCCCATGCACACAATTTTAACCTATGGAAATCATTCTTCAAGTACTGCATATCAGCAACATTTCCTAATTCCCATACCTATCTTTGCAAATAGCTGTATGTCGCCTGTCAAATCCTTCCCAATATCATTAATGTACAGACTGAGTAACAGTTGACCAAGAACTGATCCTTGTGGTACATCATTGGTTACCTTAAATCTTGCATACCAAGATTCCCCATATACCACTTTTTGATATTTGTCAGTCAGTCATTCTCTTATCCACGCTAATATTCTATAATCCAAACCCATATTCTCCAGTTTATGCAACAGTCTACCATGTTGTATTCTGTCGAAAGCCTTAGCAAAATCCAAAACTATCATGGTGTATCCATCCCCCTTGTCTGATTCATGGTAATATTGTTATAGAATGTGAACAAGTTGCTAAAACATGACCTTCCCTTAGTAAACCCATGTTGTTCATTGCAAAGTAGAGATTCACTGTCAATCCATTTCTGAATGCAGGCCCTAACCAATTTTTCCAAAATTGTCACTACCACTCTTGACATACTAATTGGTAGATGGTTGGATACATCGGTCTTTGTACCACCCTTGTGCAATGGAATTACCATACATTCCTTCCATTCCTGCAGAACCGTCCCTGTTCTGAGACTCATATTAAACATCCTGGCCAAAGGAATGGCCACTCTTTTAGCACACGTGCTGATACCCTCAGTCCCTTTTGCTGAATTCTTATTCAGCTTGTGCAACAGTTCTAATAACTCGTCCTCACACACCTGAGTTTCTTCATCCAGTGAAGAGGTAGCATTGAGCTCAATGTCGCATACACCAGGTTGATAGATTTTAACAAAATGGGCACTCATTAGTTGAACGACCTCATCTGAAACTGTAATCCTCACATCATCTGCATTTAGAAGAGTTATTCCTTCATATTTATTTCTTCTTTTACTTGCATCATATCGATAGAATTCTTGTGGATTATCTTTAGCATGCAGAGCCGGTTTCGTTTCATACTGAGACTTTGCTTTCCGTACAACCGTTGTGACTATTCTAGCCTGCTGCTTATAATTTTCATAATGCATATCATTCTTATGCATCCGGTATTCCTTCAACATCATCCTTTTCTTACGAACCTCTTGCTTAATAAGATTACACATTAATTTGATTCCTACTCTATTTATTCTTCGAACTCTCGAGACACACTCTGATATCGCATCATTTAAGTATCGTTTAAATGCTTCCCATGCACTGTAGATATTCTCCCCATCTATCAACCGATCCCATTCCACTTAACTCAGTATGCTCCTCGGATAATTTCCTGATTTGTAGTTTATCGTGTAATAACTTTTTCTGAATGGAACATTCATAAACTTAGTCACTTCCCAAGTGAATTCTTCCTCTGGTTGGTGATCACTATCACCAACCAGAGGAAGAATAGTTACATCTTTAACTGAAACGCCCTCTGACACTATAATCAAATCAAACACTCTTTGATCTCGAGTTCCTTCTATCACATGCTGCTTGAGGAATTAACCCGAAACAGCTCAATAAATGCATTTTCATTCTTCTCATGAGATTCTACTGCTATCCAATCAATATTTGAATAATTAAATTCTCCTATTATGATTACTCTTTTCCACTCTCATCTTGTCTATTTGGTGACCCATTTCTTCATCACTAGTTTTATTTTCTGATGATACACGTTTCATGTGCATAGCGTTGTTAATCGCCATAATTATCAGGTGTGTGGGGGGGGTCAGAAAATTCTCAAGAACTTGTGATATTCGTCCTTAACAGTCCGAAATTCAATGGCTGGTGCAGCATCATGCATGATCGCATTGTCAGGCCATTTGCTTTTTCATGAAGAGACGATTACGAGTGTGGCATACCTGGATATGCTACAGAACTTTGTTTACACAGACCGAGAATTGGGAAGACCTCATTTTCCAACAAGATGGGTCCTATCTGCATTATACAGGGATTGTGCTGACTGTGCTCAACAACCAGTTCCCAGAAAAATGGATAGGCAGAGGAGGTTCTATTGCTTAGCCACGATGCAGTACCGATTTGGCTATAATGAATTGATTCCTTTATGGCTACTTAAAATACAGATACATTGTATATCAAGAAAAAATCTAGTTCTTTGCCCAACTGTGCCATAGAAAAACAGCCACCATAGAAGCAATTCCTATGGATATGCTTACCCAAGTGTGGTCTGACGTGGAATTCCGTTTCGATGTCTTCAGGGCTGTAAATGGTGCACATGTTGAAGTACTTTAACTGGTAATCAAACTTTTGACATTGTACTTTGATCATATGTGCTACATTCATTTTGCAATTCGAAATATCATAAAATAAATTTCATTGAAAACCCTGGAGTTCTTTTTATTGGAATTTTGTACTATTTTTAAGAAGAATAGTACAAAATTCCAAAGACGTTGTAAATCGGAATCTGTTTCTTATTCTAGTCTTCAAACCTGACCAGAGTGGTTCAATAATGTCCAAATCTGGTGATTTTGCTAGACTCGGATGACATTGAAGTTCAGCTTTATGCTCTTCAAACCACAACCAACTGTATAGCACAAGCTGTGTGAATACAAGCATTGTCGTCTTGGAATACTTCATTGTTGTTTGGAAATAAAAATTTTCATCATGAGATGCCCTTAATTACCAAAAACATCCAAATAACCACTTGCTGCAATTTGCCATGAGGAGTAATAATGTGACCAACAGAATACGATGATGCTACTGTCGAGAACATCACAGGACACCCGTGCTTTATCCTTAGAACCACCCATTCCGAATTGTTGGCTTTCTTAGGTGTTCTCCAAAAGTAAACTCTTTCTGATGAAGGAAAAAGGATGAAGGTCGGCTCATCTGACCATATCACACGTTTCAGTTTCCTAATGTCCGATTTTGAAGGTCGTGACAGGATCGTTTACGCATCTGATTATTTTGCTATTACATGTGCTGCAGTAGTTATGAGATTTTTCGAAACTATCTTTCTCCCTTTCAGGCGATTTGGATATGTCAATTTTGATATCTGTCAATTTTGATTTTCGTCTGTTGTTTTCCTTCGATGATGTTGTCTTGCCATAATGTGTGTATGTAGACATAATCATGTAAACTGTCAACATTGATACACCTAATCTGGAAGTTTCTGTCATTGATGCTCTAGCTAAAGGCACATCAAAGATTTGCCCTCTGTTAAAACCGGACAAGACTCCAATTTTCCGATTTTTTAATTAAATTATCACTCAGAACAATCAATAATGCACTTGCATTAGAACTCATGTAAAATAAAAATTCAGTGCTTCCAACACAAACAAATTCTGTTCCTAAATATATATATATATATATATATATATATATATATATATATATATATATATATATATATATACAACAACAAAAACATTATAACTAAATATGTTTTGTGATATTGGAAAATTAATCAGCAAGCCTCGGTAGCTCAATTTGAATAAACGAAGTCCTTTGGACGGAAAGACCTGAGTTCGATTCCCGTCAGTAAATCGCCGGTATTGATTCACAGACGGGGCAAGTAAAATTTTTATTATCCACCATTTTCTAGTACTTTTTCGTGATAATTTGTTCAAGTCTAAATTTAGGTAAATTGGGAATTGTCTGTATTACTATGCAGCGTGCGATGGAATTCCTCGAGGTCATTGTATCCTAAACAACACTGCGATTCAGCATATCCCACGTAGTTGACCATCGGCTACACACAGTATAATTTTTTTCTATTAACTACATGTGTTTTCAGGCTGATTTTTCTGTTTTGCCTTTTAAAAACGTATTAGGTAACTAATACAAAATAAAATAAAATAAATCAGCTAACGACTTTATTTATAGGGAGGTAGGTGAGGCGTTTAGCCCTGTATAACTTTTTGGAGACAGAGGGGCTACTCAATTTCCATCCACAGTCAATCAGAGATAGTTGGCTAAAGACTACTACTACTAATTATACATGGCCTCCTGTGAAGAAAGTGTTTGAGAAGTGCCGCCATCTCGTGGTCCCTAATCCTAACACAATGTTTTTATTGTCTGAATATAGTGTGGGTTTACAATCAATTTTCTTGAGTTTACAGGAAGAAAAACCCGAGTTTCCAGGAGAGTAAAAACCCTGCTTGCCCGTGCCAGAATCGCCTAACTCAGGAACCCTCCCCCCCAAAAAAAAAGGCTCAGTAAAAAGTTCCTCTAATCCAGGGGGTCTTTAATCTTACAGACAGTGCGAGCCGCATTAAAAATTTCAATGAAGGCAGCGGACCATTAAGCTACACTGCGGAATTTAGAATTGTAAGATGCTTTCCAGATTCCAAGGAACGCTGTGCATTTGATACCTTACATAAAATCCTATAAAAATAAACAAACTCAGCTATAAGAGCGTAGGTTGGAGTAGGGTTCCTGATAAGTAAATACAACCAATATTTGAAAAAAGTTAATTTAATGAATAAAACATTAATTTTTCACAATGTCAATGGGAAACTTGGCAATGCTTTTCCTTGACCAGCTTGTCGATGTTGGCATGAATGTTAAAAGTCGCTATGCTCAGGGTATTCTCGAGATGTTGGTCTGTAATCTAGTTCTTGTCTTGGACTTCACATGCCTCATTCTGGAGACTTGCTCACATAAGTATGTGCTTCCTAACAAAGCGTATCTTCAAAGCATGCCGGCGAAGATTACCAAATGCGTCCTGAGAAATGTAGTCTTTGTAAAATGTAAGCAAGGGCACATTGAATAATTTTTCTCTCAAAGAAGAGTTGTTTTGGAATTCAAGCAGCTCCATTTGTTCTGAGCCTGGCATTTTGGCAGCATTGACACTGAATGGTATTGAAAAGAAATCTAAAGAAGACTGTTGTTACAAAAATCACTAAATCTCTCTTCGAACTCAGTTCGCAACACAGCTAATTTTGTAGTGTATTCATCAAGAGACGAACAGTTGGACTCAGCGAGAAGCCGAAAATGAGTTAAGTCATTTTTTGCGAGTTGTGCCTTGCAAAGTTTGAGCTTGGCCACAAAAACTTTGATGTGATCAAACAGCGTGTGCACCAGTTGATCTTTGGATTGTAACCGCGTATTTAGGTCATTCAAATGCAATGAGATGTCGGTCACAAAGGCAAAATCTGTCATCTACTTCGGATCGTTGAATTCCGCAATCGGTTTTCAACAGTTTTCCCTTGGTTTGCATGTACTGCTGTATCGCTCCTTAAATCAAAGACTCTTTTAGGAACCTTCCCTCTGTTCAACCAATGCACATCACTATAATAAACCACATCGCCGTGATCCGCTTCTCACTCTTGGGTCAAAAACTATTGGAATCGATGATGGTTCAATCCTCTTGCCCTAATAATGTTGACGACAGTTACAATTACTTTCAAGACATTCTCAAATCCAATAGTTTTCGCGCATAAATTCTCCTGGTGGATTAAACAGTGGTAATGGACAAAATCTTTTTCTTCTAGTTCTGGTTCTTTCTGTAGCAGCGCAACAAACCCTTCGTTCTTTCCCATCATAACAGGGGAACCATCAGTTACCACACCCTCGAGGTTGGTTAAGCTGAGGTGGAAACGCTGGAGCGTTTTCTTGGTGGCTTCAAGAATATCAGTGCCTTTCGTCGTTCCCTTCATAGGTACGAGCGCTAGCAGTTCTTCTGTCACAATGACTTATTGATCAATGCCACGGACAAAGATAGCCAGTTGTGCTGTATCCTTCACATCTGATCGCCTTGATCGCCTCCGTGGCGCAATTGGAAGAACGATACATTGCGCCCTTCGATTAGAATTGGCCTAAGTTCGATTCTCGTCGCGACGGGAGGACTCTTTATCTGGACGATTTCAATCGAAGGTGAATTAGCAGATCTCATACGGAGGTAGCAGGGTTTTTTCTCCCGGAAACTCGGGTGTTTCATCCCGCATACAAACAAATCGGCCCTTCAGAACACACGCAATTTATAGACAAAAAATACTAGTTGTTGGGGTGGTGGAGGTGGATGGAGTTGATGGAGATGATTCGTAGTAGAGGTTCGGTGTAATGGTTGAGACAGTTGTACGTGTCCTCCCTCGATGAGTCTTCGAACTCCTTGGAGGTATCAGGAATAATAATAATCTGTGCTCTCATCTAAAGCAAGTGAATATGACGTAAATTCGGACGACCGTTTTTTCTTAAAGTTCTTTCAATGTCATTGGAAAGTTTTTCGACACGTTGTGCTACAACGTGTCGAAAAACAAACTCGAGTTTTTAAACACGTCTTTATTATTTGGGCATAGAATTTCCCCAGCAGCGAAGAGACACTCTTTGAAAAACTTGGCGTCCAAGAAGGCTTTTGAGTTTTTAGTAATTTTTTCAGCTATTACATAACTTTGACGCACGCTTCACTCTCTTCCTTCTGCCTTTTAAACGTACCCTGCTGGCATTTTAAATCAATTTGGAGACGATTCTCTTTGTACACAGGAAGCTAGCCTTGAAGGTGATCGAAATTGGACACATGCTTTGTCTCATAGTGTCGATTTATGTTGTATTCTTTTGATACTGACACTGACTCACGACAAATTAAACGCACTGGCTTATCGTCAATCGGCACAAAAACTTACAAATTGGTTTACTTTTTATTAAAAACCCGACAAGAATCACTTGATTTACGCTTTTTACTCGTAGACGCCATAGTCATGGAAGGTGAACCCAAAAAATGATCCAAAATGGCCGTGTAATGGTTATTATCCAGTGAATATATGTCACACTAATAAAAAAAAGTCTGGCAATATAAAACTATAATAGGCTATGGCTGATACGACGTACCTGGGTGCTCTTATACACGAATATCACACTGTTCACGACTGACTGACTGTGGATAAGATACTCTTGTATTTATATGAAAATAAGGAAGTATCGAGAACCTTCCAGATGTATCTGGAAGGCACTAGACATCGCACTCGAACGAACTACTGCTTCAGCCATCTACCTGCGATCTTAGTACTAGTACTTAAGTACCGCTTGGCGCTGGTAGATTGCTGAAGAAGCATGTCTATTTAATATTTTATTTTATTTTTATAGGATTTTATGTAAAGTATCGAATGCACAGCATTCCTTGTGAATCTAGAAAGCATCTTACAATTCTAAATTCTGCAGTATAGCTTAGTGGCCCGGGGGCTTCATTGAAATTGTTTTTTTATTTAATCACGTTTTAATGCTAAGTAGTTATTTTTTCAAAATGGCCGGTGGGCCACGGCAAAGAGCTCCGCGGGCCACAGGTGGCCGGAGGCCATGCGTTGAAGATCCCTGCTTTAGTCGGTGAGTAGAATAGAATTTACGGTACTCTTCCTTCAATAGGTCTAGCGCCACTTCCCTTGAGCTATACAGGCAGAGGGTAACTAATAAAATTGTAATTAAAATTACTCTCAAAATATTTATTGTAGTTACTCTGAAGATATTTTAATATTATAGCATTTCATTCCTAACACTTTAAACTATCTTAATTTAGCATTTCTTTTGCAACCCAGACCGATTGTAGATGTGGACATGCACTACAGCTTGGAAAAGACAAGTGTTGCAATGATATTAGCGGGGAGATCAAATTTCACCAAACAACGATTATAGTATTTAGTGAAAATTGTCTAACAACTTGTACCTTGAATGTAAAAGTGGATATCATGGAGGATTTGGTTTAGAATAAAAGTGGTGGAGGAGGAATTAAAATTGGATTTTACCTAAAGGCAAGCCAACAAAAACCAAAGTGGCGATATGCCATCAGATTTTTTTTCAAAATAGTTATAAAATAAAATAAATCAGCTAACTCCTTTTATTTCCTAATAGGGAGTAGGCGAGGCCTTCATACCCTATCTAGCTTTTGGAGACTGAGTGGGCAGTTCAATCTCCATGGGTAGCCAATCAGATATCTGGCCCATGTCTATCACTAATTATAGGCGGCTACTGATGAAGAGACCAGCAAACAAGTGCTGCCATCTATTGATGCCCTAACAGGATATGTTATTGTCTGAAATGATGTGGGTACTACGGTCGATTTTCGGGGTAGAGTTTCCCGGAGGAAAAACCCACTGGCCTGTGCCAGAGATCGACTAACTTGGGAACCGGTCGAAGATGGGCTTAGAAAAAGTTCCTCCAGTAGGCTACTAGACTTTAACCTAGGTCTAACTTCGAGCGGCCAAGTGCAAAGGACGCAAGCGCCACTTCCACTGAGCTACACAGACCTCATTTCAAAATAGTTTCTGGACATATTTTTATATGTTCAGAGATAATAACATTTATTCTTTCAGACTGAGTAGCTGAGAAAGTAATAGCTCCACACTCCAACCAGCATGCTACCGGTAAAAAATATGATATGTGAATGTTTCTATGAACATGAGTATATATATTGATAAGAATTTGCTGGAAGTAGTTAATGGCGTTAGAGGCATAGGGTTGATAGAAGACTTAACTTGGGAACTGAAGTTTAGGGACTACATTGCCAAAATAGTAACATAATCACAATGCAAACTGCAATGTTAAATAGAACATTAACTTGCATGATTAAAGATGATTTATAAGAGCTTGATTAGATCTGTCTTGATTATTGCGCTGAAATAGTTGCCCTGCGTGTGCATGTTCCCTTTACAGGAGAGAACGTGCACCGGAAAGTAAGCAAGATTATAATAGGAATATAGGTTATGAGGATAGTCTGATGGAATGCATGCCTAAGGAATGTAGTCTAGCAAAGAATGAGGAGTGTACTCGCTCTCTTTATAGGCACAGAAAGGAGAAGGGATGGTATGGGATAGAAATATACAAGTTATCAAGGGAGTTTTATCACATTACTGCAGTAGAAAAAGCATTTTAGTAAACAGCTAAAAGAAACAAGGACCCATCTTGAACATTGAGTGAGAGTATAGTGTGCAGGCCAGTGAGCTCTATAGGCTTTTCATATACATATGGTGATGAGTATAGTGAGTTACCCTTGAGAGTGGAACTAGCTTATTCAGGCAATGAGCTTCAGTGATAATCATAATATACTGCGATAGGGTCAGGGCACACGAGATGGCAACTTTTCTGCCTTTCTGCACTGGAAATACTGTAAATTTTTTGTAAAAAAATGATATATATTTTTGTGAAGTATTCAGTTTATTTTCCTTTCTGTTAAATTATTTACATTGTGCGAATTTTTAGACATTTTGCTTTGATTTAGAATAACAAACACAATATACGTGTATTTTAATTATTTTTGTCCTATTTCGTTTAAATAATAATGATAATTACTCAAACTGAAATCCCCTGTCGTGAAATTTAACTCGAGAAGAGCAATATGGCTCATCTAGCGTGTGGAAAATATGTTGAGGATTCCGATAATTTAAGAAAAAATGAGAATATGTTAAGGTAATTGTTGTCATGAAATATTTGATAGGCTTTCTCTGAAAACGAAACATTAACGTCCTGTTTCTTAGTCTTTATCACAAATAAACAATATAAACTTTGCTTTCAATATTAAAGTTATTAATACGAGAGAATCTTCTCTTTACCTATACCGTGTGCTTTGAGCTTCATCGACACTATATGGTAGCATGCAACCTTTGCCAGTACTGTACTAGGATATATATCTAGAAATATTCATATGACTAAAACCGGCGAACACAGAAGAATGTATACAGTATATTGCTGTTATAATATACTGTATCTATAGTTCCTATCAACGTTGAGGCACATAGACATGGTATGATCCATCGAATATATACACGTGTGTGTATATATATGCATATATTTGGAATAAACATATTACGGTAGAGGCGTTTATTTTCAATATTATGCAAATGAGTTATTGCGACACTAAGACAGTTGTAAAAATTTGAAGACACACAACTATATAATATGCCATAAATTTAATTCCTTAAACCCATTCGAAATTTAAAAACAGTAGTAAAAAGAAGCTCTCTTAAATTGACACTTCTCTGAAAGTGAAAAATTAACAATATTTATTTTAATTAGAAGATCGTTTTGCCTTAACTTCTGATTTTTAATCAATAGAGCTAATATGCATTTATTTGTTTTGGAAATAAATTAGGATTAAAAATCCTGATTAGGTTTTTTTTTTAGTGTATATTACACATATTCATATATTTGTAATATACACTAAATTACACATATATACACTAAATTACACATATTCTTATATGTGTAATATACACTAAAATTTAGTGTATATTACTAAAAATTTAGTGTATATTTTTAGTGTATATTACACATATTCACATAACTTTGAATGCAATTTATCTGTATAAATTGCATTAATTATGTAAAATTTGTATGAAATAATTAGTACCCACAGTGCTAATTAATATAGGCTAACAGCCTTTACACATATACTGATGTGTGCTTACAGGCACAACATGTGTAAGAATTATTGACTTTACATGGGGTGCAAAGGAGAGCCATTTGATGGGTGGGTTACCCATAGCTATTGAAGGTCTGAGAATAAGTCTCTTATACATGTACTTTTATGCAGCTAAATTTGTTGAGGGTAGGAATAATTCTTCAAAGCAGAGACTAATTCATGAAATTAGTCTTCCTAGGAATAGTTCTTCCAAGCAGAGACTAATTCATGAAATTAGTCTTCCTAATTTTTATTTGTTGCTGTGAAATAATGTTTTTAAATTCACCATGATAAATACATATGGCATGGTTAGCAAGATGTAAGTAGCTGGCTAAAACTAGATGCAGCCCTTGTGCTTTTGCTGCAAGTGTTTTACATGTATACACTTGCAACACTGGAAAGTTCTTAGTTCCACCCTTTCGGAGGTTCCCTGGACATGTGAAATGGTCATGGTCATATCAAACTAACCTGCATGTTGTTTAGCACAGGGTACTTAGTATCCTTGTCAGAAGTATTTGAAACTGGTACTAAGCTCCCATAATTATATCTTAATTATAAGCATTAGCTAAACCTGATTATGTTTATAGGATCTTTAACACAAATTAATTTATGTTTTTAGATAATAAGGATAGTACATTCTTGGTATATCTAATGTGACATATTTGCATTAGGGACTAAGTATTCTTTAGACTAAGGCTTCATTAATAGACTTCTTCTCCCACTGATGAGTCATCAGTAAAGGTCAAAACCAGTCTGGTTAGTGACCCTTCCCATAATGCATACCAGCATGCATGTCTGAAAGTAAGCATACTGTGCATTATGGGATACATAGGGATCTAATATGAAGTCAACAGCCTCTGTGTATAAGTAGCCCAATCATGAAGCTGCCATACTTCTGTTAAACTCATTCATGTTAAATGCACTTTACTTAAAAAGGCAAACTGTTTGACTCACTCATGTCTGTGAGAGAAAAATCCAGTCCCCCCCCCCCTTTCTTAACTGCACACAAACTTAATGTGAATGAATGCCTCTTCCCCTTGTTTTCTCCTCACCTTCCATATAATGAAAAAATTTATCTATCGATTTATTCTGATAATCTACATTCCATAATCCTGATGTCATCTTTGTAACTCGTCTGTGCTGTCTTTCAACAACTTCTTTATCTCTTTGGAACCCAGGAGACCAAATATGTATGCAGTAGTCCAGGTGTGGTTGTATCAAGGCCTCATAACTTGAACTTCCTATCTATCATAACTGCAAGATCTCTAGCCTCATCAATTACTCTAAGCATAATCCCAGCAATATAATATGCCATTGGATGTTTCCTCACCATAAAGCATAACTTTACACTTACTAACATTGAATTGACAGCCATAACATTTGCCCACATTTCCAGCCTATTCAATTTACCCTTTAAATTTTGTGTATCAGTTGCATCTCTGATTGATCTGCCTATATTTGCATTGTCAGCACCCAGTTGAAAATCTATCACAGGCTCTTCCCAGTATTATTAATATATAGATTAAACAACAATGGTCCAAGGACTGATCCCAGGAACACCACTTCTAACCTTAAATCTGTCATATTCACATCCCCCACATACTACTTTTTGATACCTGTCTCTCAGTCACCCACTTATCCAAACCAATAGTTTATGTTTCAATCCTATATTCTCAAATTTATTTGACATCCTGTCATGTAGTATCCTATCAAATGCTTTAACAAAGTTCAACATTATTATTGGGAATCCATTCCACCCTATCCAAATTAGCTGTAACATTATTATAAAATATGAGCAAATTGCTCAGACAAGATCTTCCTTTAATAAACCCATGCTGTTCCTTACAAAGTATAGGTTGTTTGTCCACCTTCCATTTCTGTATACACAAGTTCTTACCAACTTCTCTAAAATCTTCACAATTATTATATCAATACTGACATGTCAATAGAGACATATCAGTCTTTGCATCACCATTGTGCAATGGCATTATCATATGGTCTTTCCATTCCTATAGAATCTTTCCTTAGCTAAGATTCAAATTATACCAACATGTCAAGGGCCAAACCAGTTTGGCTGAAAAAAAAAATAAAAAAAAATCCATATTTTAACTACTGAGTACTTCGTGTACATTACTATTACTGTTATTACATGATACCCCCAAGAACTCATCATGGGAGGGCACAACTCACTATTTTCCCTACTTCGACTACATAGTAGCACTTCTGCTATAAATACACAATGCCATCTACTGCCAGGATGTTTTTTTTGTCTGTAAACCGTTGTTGTCAGACCTAATATTAAAAAGAAAGATATCAGAAAAGTTTAACATTATTAATATTCAAAAATGCATAAGCAGAGCTGATTTTAAATGGTATTGGCACGTAAATAAAATACAGAGGAGAGACTAGCAAAGCAGTGGTGTATTTGAATCAAAATTATTTGAGAAAAGACCCAAAGGAATAATAAGATGTATCAATTGTAGGTGTGCTTTAGAAGCTTAAAACACAAGGGCTGATCAAATTAGAC
Source organism: Typopeltis vanoorti (assembly GCF_054136105.1). Taxonomy (NCBI): domain Eukaryota; kingdom Metazoa; phylum Arthropoda; class Arachnida; order Uropygi; family Thelyphonidae; genus Typopeltis; species Typopeltis vanoorti. The sequence goes on from NC_143564.1 coordinate 110,039,402, forward strand.
GTCACAAATAATAGATCAGTTTGTAAGAAAATCACTGGAAATTAGTCATGAATTACTAATTGTTCTGTACCATCATAATATGTGATATGACAGAAAATGATAATGACTCAGTGTCACAAGTAGTCATTCTTCTCATATATAAATTCATTTGATATGAGAAAGTATTTGTTTTCATGTCAGTGGTCTATGGAATATAGATGCTTTACAAGCTTCTTGAAAAATCAAGAATAGCTAATTGTGTACAATGATAGTTTTTACATTTGACTGCTCAGCTGTCAGAAATCAAACCTACTGTGTATTTATTTCATTTCATCAATAAAAGAAATTGATTTTAACATTTCTTTTTCTCAGTTTTATTTATTTTTACTGTTTTTTACTTAACTGAAGAGGAGAGGAATTGTAGTAATTTGCCTTGTTTATAGGTTAGTTTTTAAGTTTATAGGATTTAAAAAGAAAGATCTTTGAAAGTAAAACTTTTGTTGACTAGTGTTTAGAAATGCAACTATAGATATTGAGTGTGGACACCAGCAGGAGAACAGTTTCCATGATATTAGCATGCATCTGATGCAAACTAACATATCACAGAGTTGCATAGATGTGCTGTTAGTTCATAGTTGTATTGAATCATGCACACATGCAGTTGCTTGTCATCTTTTTGCTTGTTCCTGATGCTTTCAATTCCATGTATGATGAGAAGATTGCACTTAACTGGCTGTTCAGTGCAATTCTTTATATGCCATTTATATTTTAACAGATTTTTGAATATATTTTAGGTAATTGTTATATGCTGTTATTACCATCTTTCCACAGGGAGGTAATAACAGCCAGCTGGGTGTTATTACCCAGCTGGCTCTAATATCCCAGTCATGGATATGAGCCTCTCTTACTGCAAATCACAGTAGTATTTATTGTAATTCTATCATGTATATCCTCCTTGTGTTGATAAACATCTTTATCATATTCCTGATATGTACCTTCAGGAGTTGTACAACATACTATGACAGTATAAATGTTTAAGTTCATCTTATTATTACTAGCTTTCAACCAACAGTTTTTTCTAAATTGATCTATTATTTGTCAGGTCTACATTACTGTCAGATCTTGCATATTACTTTTCTAGATTACTACAGTTAGTATTACCATAGAAAACTGATTCCTCTGGGTTATTTTCTTGCTATTTTGGCATGAAGCACTTGTTTTCTTAATTGTTCCTCTCATATTCTGCTTAAGTAACATATTTACCTTACATTAGCTGTGCTCACACAGTTTTGAATGCTAACCATTTCAAGTTCCTTTATAGCAAGATTTTGCCAATTAATGCCCTCTCTTCAGTCCCCTAACTTTTCTTATTACTCTCATATCTATGGTCTCTATGGACCTAACTCTTAGATCCATTAGTGTTTTGGCTAATTTCTCCTATTTCATATGTATTCTATTCCCTCAGCCATACGGCTGGTGGGGACAACTATATGCTACCATACTAGGGAAATGATTATGAGCAGGGTGGTTTCCCATTGCCTTCCTTGCCGTACTATATCCTATGACTGTAGCCTGTGTGTTCACGGGGCCGGGTTGCCTGCTTGCAGAATGAAAACCCCCAGATAAACTGATGGAAAAAACCCTGCTGTCCACACCCAAGACCGGCTAACTTGGCTATGGCTGAGGAAGATCCTTAAGCTCCTTACGTCATTGACGGGAATTAAACCTAGGACACTCCTTCCCCAGGCATATGGTTGCAAAGCGCATAGCCATGCCACTAGGCTAACCCCACAGACTATTTCATCGGAGATATTATTATTCATATAAATAAATATTATTAATATATTAATAAATATCTATTTATTAATATACTAATAAATATCATTCATATGAGTATTATTCACCTGTTCCACACTATGTGCCATCTTTGATTATTCTGATATTTATTTTTAAATTTATGTAATCTTTACAAAAAAATAAGAACAACAAAAAATTGTGAATAGCTGAAATATTTTCGGGTGCAGTTGATGTTTTTCCTTGTTCCTGGTTATTTTCATAGTTTTCTCTTTTAATTTCTTATTCTTATGTCAAATTTGTTACACTAATTATTCAGTTTAGCTAGTGTACTGAAGACTAGTAGTTTTTTAGGAGTATAAAATCATCTGCTTAAAGAGAGTTTGACTGTTTCAAATTTTGATATTAGCAGGCAGATAGTGATGCCACATGCATATAGAGGATTAAATATTATAGAAGGTGGATTGTGTGGTGTGGAATGTCTTCTCGTGATGAGTTATGGGAAGCGTAACGTAATAATGATGCAATCCTAATAGATTATGGTTAACAGCGACAATAACCTGCATTTTTCTCTTACATAAATTTTAATAACTAAAAATATACAAATAATGGAAAGTTCAAGTATTAAAGATTTATTCTTAATGCAGTTTTTAATTATCCCACTTTGATATGGCCACCATCAATGTAGATACATCTTTCAAGCCAATTCGAGAATTGGCTTGAAAGATGTATCGACATTTGTTGCAATGTATTCATGGAGTTCTCAAACTCCATGAATACATTGCATTATCGATTAACAAATATTGCTCAAATTGTGTTTGTTATTCTGACCTCAGTTCATCCAAAGAACAAGGTTTTGATGAGTAGGCGAATGTTTTGATATTGCCCCACAAAAAAAAATAAAATAAAATAAAATAAAATAAATCTATCAGGTGAACACTGTAGCCAAGCATTCAATCTACCTCTACCAATCCATTTCTTCAAGAAGATGATATTTAAAAACTACTGCATATTCATTGCATAATTATGGTGCTTTATCTTGTTGCAGGATGATGTTATCTGAAGGATTTAATCTCTGCAGTGAGGGGTGAAGAAATTCTGCAACATGCCTTTCTCTATTAACTGGTCTCCCAGTTTGTGGTTTGTCATTAATTGATCCAGTTTTTCTTTAAAAATTTTCACCAACCTACTTATTGACTTCTTATGGGAGTACATCTTTTTTATTTTTATAATTAATAATGAACTTTCTTCTCACAGCTGTTATTGATTTAAATTTTGTGAGCCAAAGCATGCTTTTAACTTTAATTGTTGCCATTTGGGGTCATTCAGTATCTGCAAATAAAAGAGAAACTGAAAAAAAATATATAAATACAGAAAAGAAAAATCAGGTTTACATTGATGAAATTGTGTAAAAATTTTTAAGAGTTGAACTTTCATATAATTTTTACTAAATAGTTCCGTTATTTGAATATCTTTAGTTATTAAAATTTAAAACTGGCACAGGACTTCATGACCAATCTGTATGTCAGACCATCTTCCTGTGCATTTTTCAATTCTGAGTGGTAACTTATAACTTAAATATAGTCTGTATATTCCTCTGTGAAACGTAAAGCTCTTCAAACCCTATAATTATAGTTTTGCATAGCTTTTCCCTTGGCCATCCCTTATCATATGCATTTTCCAGATGAGAGGCAAACTATAGACTGAAAAATACTATTATTATTTAATAAAAAGTGAAAGTTTGAAATCAAGACCCAAACTTTAGAAAGACAATTTGAAAATCTGAAGAAAATTGATTGAGTTAGCTAGAAAAGCTTAAGGTGAAGTTGTTTTCAAGGATAATAAGAAAATCAGAACTTCATGGTCCTTAAAAACATAAACTTGTATTTAAAGTTTCTCACAAGTAAATCAACAGATTCTCTTTGATAATACACCAAGGAATATAACAGGAAAGATATATGTAAAAGTAGCTTAATAAAAGTCACAGAATACTGAAAAAAATACAGAAAATAAATAAATAAATACCTTCAAGACAGACAATGTGTGGGAGACTGTTGAGAAAGCTTAGAAATGGAAAAAGAGTAGAGCAAAATGAATCAAATAAAAATGACTTAAAACTGGCGCTGATGTAGATGATTGGTAGTAGAGGTTCGGTGTAGAGATGGGAAGATGTACAATGGGTGTCCTCCCGGATGAGTCTTCAGACTCCTTGGAGGTGTCACGAATAATAATAATAATAATAATAACTGAAGATAGGGATGTTTTGAACATCTGGGATAATAATTTTGAAGAATTATTAAATGAAATATGGTGGTAAAACAGTATTAGAAAATATCCTGAAATAAACCTTGTTACATGCCCATGATTTCTAGTCCTGTTTTTCTCCAAATGTGGGGAGAAACAAGCAGAGTTATGCAGGGAAAGTTGGTTTAGATAAGTGAATGGCACAGACAGCTATCAGAAAGTTCTATATGGGAAGGGAGGTGAATCTGCCAGATATAAGGTAACCAGTGGTGTGTATGTGTGTGCCCCAGGCATTATTCCTTGATAGTTTAATCTATATATTAATGATATTAGGAAGGGCCTAACATGAGATCTCCAATTTTTTGCTGATGATGCATCTCTGATTTCCCTGCCTATCTTTGCATCATCAGCAAACAATTGGAGATCTCCACAGTTCTTATATGGAAGTTCTTATATTACTTCCAACCAATTCAAATTACCCCTTAAATGATACACAGCATTTAAGGGGTAATTTGAATTGGTTGGAAGTGTGGACAAATGATAATGGCTATCTGTTCAATGTTAGTAAGTGTAAAGTTATGTACTTTGGCATAATGAGACATCCAGTTGCATATTGTATTGGTGGGATTATGCTTGGGTTAACTAACGAGACTATAGAACTTGGAGTTATGATAGATAGGAAGTTGAAGTTCAAAGGTCACATAGCAAAACTATAAATATAACTCGGACTATAATTGTGATGTTGAAACAGACATTTGACATGTAAACATATGGAAGTCATTTTACTTCCATATAAGATCTTGATATGACCACACCTGGACTACTACATTTAGATTTGGTCTCCTGGATTCCAAAGGGATAAATAACTGTGGAAAGTCTGAAAAGAAGAGTTACAAAGATGATATCAGGATTATGGAATGTCGATTGTGAGAATGAATTGAAAGTATGTGGACTTCACACACTGATAAATATCTATAAACTTCTGAGATGGAGTTATATGATAACAGTTGATGCAATTTTTCATTATATCGAAAGTGGATGAGGATAAGGATGCATCTGTTCAAGTTAAGCTAAGAAAGGAGTAAGCTAGATTTTTCTTTCAGAACCATGAGTGAGTGGAACAGTTTGTCTGTTGAAGTAGTGAGTTCTTCTTCTTCCTTTCCAGGCTTGTAGGCAAGTGGCCTGTTCCAGACTCAATTCCATCTTTTTAAGGGTCTTCCTCTGCATTGAGTACCTTTTGGATGGTAATTTAGAATTTGTTTAGGTATTCTGCTTCTATTCATTCTTAGATGTGTTCTTTCCATTTTTCTCTATAGGAAATAACTGTTTCATTTAGGGAGGTTGTAATTCCAAGTTTTTTTCTGATTTCGCTGCTTTTCATTTTGTCCATTATTGTGACACCTTCAGTTTTGCATAGAAATTTCATTTCAGATGATTCAATTCTTCTTTCTTCTGCTTTTTTTTTTTTTATTGTCCATATCTCACTGCCATAAAGTAAGGTTGGTTTAGCTACTGTATTGTAGATTCTTATTTGTGTGCGTTTTTTGTACATAATTGGATTTAAAAATTTTATTTATAATGCCTGTTACTTTTAAAAAGTTTGATATCTTTGGTTCTATATCAGCTTCATTTTCATATGACATTGTGCAACTTAAATATTTGAATGTATTTACTTGCTCTATTATTTTGTTGTTTATTACTATTTTGCTTCTTATTGGATTAGCACCTTTGAAGGCCACGACTTTTGTTTTGTCTGTTGATATTTCCATACCATATGTTTTTATCAGATTATTTAGACTGCATAATGATTTTTGTAGTTTTCTTCTATTGCTTCTGCCTGGTATCTCCAACTCTGGGCCTGGCTACCACTGAAGAGACCTCAATAAAGGTCGAAACTAGTCTGGGTAGTGGCCAATCCCTTAATGCATAACAGTATACATATCCACAAGGAGATGTGTTTTGCATTATGGGAGATACTGGGATAGGAGTGTTGGTAGCTTGCCCCACCTTTGCTACGAGTCGCCTTGGTGTTGTACTACTTACCCAAGTAAGATAGTACAACACTATATTCAGTCCTGAAGATATTTTCAGGTGCAAACTTTGTTTGCTCTCACTGGGATAAAGGATTAAACTAAATTTATTATAGTCTAACCTAGTGAAAAATAAACTTTCAACATCTGTCTAACAGATTACTGGAATCCTGTATCAATTATGGAATGAAAATTGACATCAGAAAAACAAAGGTGATGAAAATTGCAAGGAAAGAGGCAAATATGGATATCAGAATAAATGGAGAAAAATTGAATCAAGTAAAGACATTTAAATATCTAGGAAATGTTATTAGCAGTGATGGAAGACGTAAAAGTGACATAAAAGCAAGAATAGCGATGCGAAGAGATGCCTTTAATAGAAAATGGACTTTATTCAGAAGTAAAATGGATAGAAACCTAAAGAAAAGAAGACTTTAGGTTTCTATCCATTTAGGTAGAATAAAATATTATGTGTGGAGTGTTGCCCTCTATGCATCTGAAACTTGGACATTGAAGAAAGAAGAAATTAAGATTTTGGAAAGCTTTGAGATGTGGATTTGGAGAAGGATGGAAAAAATCAAATGGACAGATAAAATAACTAATGAAGAGGTCTTAAAGTAGAA